>NW_015506601.1:300277-301766 GCF_001515645.1 Sinocyclocheilus grahami
CAAATCACCTTTCCTAATAATGTGCTAATTAGCAAGTTTCACGATGAATGCGGCTGAAGTAAACCGTCTCTCTGAGAGCAGCTCGGAAGAGAGGGGCGGGGTCAGCAGAGCTCATTAACATTTAAAGGAAAATGCTACAAAAACGGCTTGATCTGAAAAGAGCTGTTTTTGACAGGGTACAAAAGGTGTTTTTTACACTATCATTGACAAATTATGTAACTATGTTACAGACTTTTCAGTAAGACCCTAAAGAATCATATCAACTTGTGGAAAATGGGCATCCTATGACCCCTTTAACAAAATAAAATATGTAACAGGCAGATGTTTAAAAGAAAAAAAAAGTTTTTTTCTTCCATTGAAAACAAATCACAAACCACAGTGGAGCTATGAACAGGCTACAGACTATCATCAACAGCATGTTGATCAGTATTGCTATCAGTCAATGGTAACAGCTTATGGCTCATTTCTTCCTGGGATTCAACCAGCAACTTTTTTTTTTTTTGCCATTAACCATTAAGCCCACCAGCACCAGGAAAGATGAGCAAGTTCAAATCATTTGATCAATTTAAATTATTGATTGTTAATCAGATGAGATGAGATTAAGAATGCATGTACAGCTCTGTGAATTTACCACTGGTTTTATCCCAGCCTTCTTCAAAGGCATGGACATGCATCTCCAGACATATGGCAGATGTCTGCTATCTCACTCTGTGCATCTGACAGCCCAGTCAATGCTTTTAATCAGCTGACTGGATGCCAAAGCAAATCCCATTCCACACAGAGGCAGGTGAAGGGAATTGATTCACCAACAAATGGCCTTGGGAGGTTCATTGCAGATGTTTACTCAGTGTTTGCCCAGCAATACTAGATACTTTACTGATCCCTTTACTGTTATTGCTCTATAGTGATGAAGACAACCCAGGCTCATTGGAAGAATGCATCTACCTACATTTTTGCAAAACTCCAAAAACGTACCTATACACTCTTAAAAATAAGGGTGCTTCAAAAGGTTCTTCACAGCGAACCATCCCTTTCTTACTTTTTGTAATGTTCAGAGGTTAAAGGTTCTTTATGGAACCATTTAGACAAAAAGGTTCTTCTATGGCATCGTGAAGCACCTTTATTTTTAAGAGTGTACATAAAATTCACTCAGAAATAAAACTAGTGGCAGTAAAACACTAACAATGTTCCTTCCTTTTCACAAAATTCTGACTATAAAGGCAGATTATAGATAGATAAAGACTGACTTTTGTGTGGTTTCTTGCACAATACTGTGATGACCTTAAATACTTCTGATGTAGTGAAACACGAGGTCTGATAAATGCTAAAACTTCAGCAAATTTGTTGTTTTTATCTCAGATTTGTTGTTTTATCTTGTTTGCTTGTGTTAAAGATATCGGTTAGGTTTAGGGTCGGATTTAGTGTAGGAGGTAGATTATTGTCAAATGTGTGTAGCGTCTGGACCACTCCAACACACAATATATATTTT
>NW_015506602.1:0-320 GCF_001515645.1 Sinocyclocheilus grahami
GTGAGTGTGTGTGTAAGAGAGAGAGTGTGTGTGTGAGTGTGTGTGAAGATCCACAGATCGAGTGAATTCAGCTGCGCGTTTATTCCGTGCGCGCCGGTAACGCGGATCTTAACGCTGCGGGCGGCTCTACAGTGAACGAGAGGTAACGACAACTGTGATCTTCATCATCATCAGCAGCAGCAGCATCTTCACCGTCTCATCACATCAACCTTCCGTCTGTTTGTCGAGCATGACTGACTGAAGCGAATATCAGCGGTAAGATCATCTCTCTCTCACACACACACACACTCTCTCTCTCACACACACACACTCTCTCTCAC
>NW_015506602.1:794-1488 GCF_001515645.1 Sinocyclocheilus grahami
CATAAATACTCTGTGGTGGACAGTAGGGTAACACACTGAGGTCAGACACAACACACATTCACCTGCTGTCTCTCTCTCACTCTCTCACTCACACACACACACACACACACATTCACCTGCTGTCTCTCTCACTCACACACACACACACATTCACCTGCTGTCTCTCAGGCTGTGGCACATCCACACGTATCTCGCAGCCAGTGCTGCTGTCTGTCCCTCTCCTAATACTATCTTTATTTGTTCTTTTTCACTAATGGCTGTAAAGTTCTTTATTAAGTGGGTGAATTTGTTGAAGTACAGGTTTCTTATGGATCTGTATTTATGACAGTGAAGGAGGAAGTGCGTCTCTATCTCGATCTCTCCTGTCTCACAGTGAGCACACACTCTCTGCTCTCTGGGTAACCAGCTCTTTCTGTGTCTGCCGGTCTCGATGGCTAGACTTTGCTCACTGAGCCTGTACTTGCTCAGGATCCGTCTCTGCTTTGTGTCTCTGACACTCTTGAGATAATCTTCCAATTTATAATTTGATTTTAGAGTTCGATAGAATTGTAATTTACTTTGTGTTTTAGTTTCTTGATCCCAATGTTAATGCTGTCTATTTATCTATCTATCTATCTATCTATCTATCTATCTATCTATCTATCTGTCTGTCTGTCTGTCTGTCTGTGTCATCTATCTATCTATCTATCTATCT
>NW_015506602.1:2742-6327 GCF_001515645.1 Sinocyclocheilus grahami
CACACACACACACACTCTCTCTCTCTCAATTTCAATTTCAATTTAAGAGTGCTTTATTGGCATGACAAATATTATACATTTGTATTGCCAAAGCAATTGCAGCTGGACTGCTTACAAATAGTACACATGTATTAACAGAAAGAAAAAGAATAATAGTAATAATAATAATATATAAAAAGTATTAAGCATGTAGTGCAAAATGAATTACTAATGTATGTAAGTATATAAACTAGAAATACAAATAAAATAAGGGATTAGACAGATTTACAGAAGCAGAATATACATTTAAGTAATATAATAGAGTAATTTGGCATAATATAATCTACATTTGCTGGAAACATCAGATCAGGGCAGGGTGAGTGTTTCTCTCTCTCTCGCTCTCTCTCACACACACACACACACACTCTCTCTCTCTCTCTCTCTCTCTCACAGACCCTTCATTGAGTCTGAGTGTAGTGAGAGGACTGACTGATCGTATGGAAACACACTGTGACACACGTGATGTCATTAGTTCAGTGTCCGTTCTCTTGGATGCAAACACACGTCTGATTCTGCTCTCATGTTTCTCTCGGCAGCCGTGTGTCAGCTCTGACCTTGAGTCGGTCGCTCGGCCTGCAGCAGCGCTCCGTAAGTTCTTCAGAGTGAAGTGTTTCTGAACGTTCTCTTACACCTGTGTATGATGGACTGAAATACGACTGCTAATGTGTCCGGACTGAATTGAGCTGTGTGCATGTGTGTGTGTGTGAGAGAGTCTGGGTAAGAGTGTGTGTGTGTGTGTGTGTGTGAGAGAGACTGGGTAAGAGAGTGTGTGTGTGTGTGTGTGAGAGAGACTGGGTAAGAGAGTGTGTGTGTGTGTGTGTGAGAGAGACTGGGTAAGAGAGTGTGTGTGTGTGTGTGTGAGAGAGACTGGGTAAGAGAGTGTGTGTGTGTGTGTGTGAGAGAGACTGGGTAAGAGAGTGTGTGTGTGTGTGTGTGAGAGAGACTGGGTAAGAGAGTGTGTGTGTGTGTGTGTGAGAGAGACTGGGTAAGAGAGTGTGTGTGTGTGTGTGTGAGAGAGACTGGGTAAGAGAGTGTGTGTGTGTGTGTGTGAGAGAGACTGGGTAAGAGAGTGTGTGTGTGTGTGTGTGAGAGAGACTGGGTAAGAGAGTGTGTGTGTGTGTGTGTGAGAGAGACTGGGTAAGAGAGTGTGTGTGTGTGTGTGTGAGAGAGACTGGGTAAGAGAGTGTGTGTGTGTGTGTGTGAGAGAGACTGGGTAAGAGAGTGTGTGTGTGTGTGTGTGAGAGAGACTGGGTAAGAGAGTGTGTGTGTGTGTGTGTGAGAGAGACTGGGTAAGAGAGTGTGTGTGTGTGTGTGTGAGAGAGACTGGGTAAGAGAGTGTGTGTGTGTGTGTGTGAGAGAGACTGGGTAAGAGAGTGTGTGTGTGTGTGTGTGAGAGAGACTGGGTAAGAGAGTGTGTGTGTGTGTGTGTGAGAGAGACTGGGTAAGAGAGTGTGTGTGTGTGTGTGTGAGAGAGACTGGGTAAGAGAGTGTGTGTGTGTGTGTGTGAGAGAGACTGGGTAAGAGAGTGTGTGTGTGTGTGTGTGAGAGAGACTGGGTAAGAGAGTGTGTGTGTGTGTGTGTGAGAGAGACTGGGTAAGAGAGTGTGTGTGTGTGTGTGTGAGAGAGACTGGGTAAGAGAGTGTGTGTGTGTGTGTGTGAGAGAGACTGGGTAAGAGAGTGTGTGTGTGTGTGTGTGAGAGAGACTGGGTAAGAGAGTGTGTGTGTGTGTGTGTGAGAGAGACTGGGTAAGAGAGTGTGTGTGTGTGTGTGTGAGAGAGACTGGGTAAGAGAGTGTGTGTGTGTGTGTGTGAGAGAGACTGGGTAAGAGAGTGTGTGTGTGTGTGTGTGAGAGAGACTGGGTAAGAGAGTGTGTGTGTGTGTGTGTGAGAGAGACTGGGTAAGAGAGTGTGTGTGTGTGTGTGTGAGAGAGACTGGGTAAGAGAGTGTGTGTGTGTGTGTGTGAGAGAGACTGGGTAAGAGAGTGTGTGTGTGTGTGTGTGAGAGAGACTGGGTAAGAGAGTGTGTGTGTGTGTGTGTGAGAGAGACTGGGTAAGAGAGTGTGTGTGTGTGTGTGTGAGAGAGACTGGGTAAGAGAGTGTGTGTGTGTGTGTGTGAGAGAGACTGGGTAAGAGAGTGTGTGTGTGTGTGTGTGAGAGAGACTGGGTAAGAGAGTGTGTGTGTGTGTGTGTGAGAGAGACTGGGTAAGAGAGTGTGTGTGTGTGTGTGTGAGAGAGACTGGGTAAGAGAGTGTGTGTGTGTGTGTGTGAGAGAGACTGGGTAAGAGAGTGTGTGTGTGTGTGTGTGAGAGAGACTGGGTAAGAGAGTGTGTGTGTGTGTGTGTGAGAGAGACTGGGTAAGAGAGTGTGTGTGTGTGTGTGTGAGAGAGACTGGGTAAGAGAGTGTGTGTGTGTGTGTGTGAGAGAGACTGGGTAAGAGAGTGTGTGTGTGTGTGTGTGAGAGAGACTGGGTAAGAGAGTGTGTGTGTGTGTGTGTGAGAGAGACTGGGTAAGAGAGTGTGTGTGTGTGTGTGTGAGAGAGACTGGGTAAGAGAGTGTGTGTGTGTGTGTGTGAGAGAGACTGGGTAAGAGAGTGTGTGTGTGTGTGTGTGAGAGAGACTGGGTAAGAGAGTGTGTGTGTGTGTGTGTGAGAGAGACTGGGTAAGAGAGTGTGTGTGTGTGTGTGTGAGAGAGACTGGGTAAGAGAGTGTGTGTGTGTGTGTGTGAGAGAGACTGGGTAAGAGAGTGTGTGTGTGTGTGTGTGAGAGAGACTGGGTAAGAGAGTGTGTGTGTGTGTGTGTGAGAGAGACTGGGTAAGAGAGTGTGTGTGTGTGTGTGTGAGAGAGACTGGGTAAGAGAGTGTGTGTGTGTGTGTGTGAGAGAGACTGGGTAAGAGAGTGTGTGTGTGTGTGTGTGAGAGAGACTGGGTAAGAGAGTGTGTGTGTGTGTGTGTGAGAGAGACTGGGTAAGAGAGTGTGTGTGTGTGTGTGTGAGAGAGACTGGGTAAGAGAGTGTGTGTGTGTGTGTGTGAGAGAGACTGGGTAAGAGAGTGTGTGTGTGTGTGTGTGAGAGAGACTGGGTAAGAGAGTGTGTGTGTGTGTGTGTGAGAGAGACTGGGTAAGAGAGTGTGTGTGTGTGTGTGTGAGAGAGACTGGGTAAGAGAGTGTGTGTGTGTGTGTGTGAGAGAGACTGGGTAAGAGAGTGTGTGTGTGTGTGTGTGAGAGAGACTGGGTAAGAGAGTGTGTGTGTGTGTGTGTGAGAGAGACTGGGTAAGAGAGTGTGTGTGTGTGTGTGTGAGAGAGACTGGGTAAGAGAGTGTGTGTGTGTGTGTGTGAGAGAGTCTGGGTAAGAGTGTGTGTGTGAGAGAGAGTCTGGGTAAGAGTGTGTATGTGTGTGTGTGCGTGTATGCGTGCGTGTGTGTGTGTGTGTGTGTGAGAGAGTCTGGGTAAGAGTGTGTGTGTGTGTGTGTGTGAGAGAGTCTGGGTAAGAGTGTGTGTGTGAGAGAGAGTCTGGGTAAGAGTGTGTGTGTGTGTGTGTGCGTGGATGCGTG
>NW_015506602.1:8133-9859 GCF_001515645.1 Sinocyclocheilus grahami
ATTGCTCTTTTGTTGATTTTTATCGCTTCTGTTGTCTTCATTCGTAAGTCACTTTGGATAAAAGCATCTGCTAAATGACTAAATGTAAATAAATTACTGTGATGGACAAGAAATTATAATTTAACATACTTGTTATTACACATACTGATATATTTAATACATATTATTAATTAAATTAGTACTACTAATAATTATATTATTAACAATAATATTTATTGTAAATATTACAATACTTCATTAATATAAATATTTATTATAGATTTCTGACTAGCTGCTTGACTTTAGTTAAGTTGCATTAACTATGGGGGGCTAAAGGGTTAACTAGAATGATCAAGTGTCAGAATAATAATGATTGGACATAAATGTCTATATAAAAATACAACCAATTTGTATGACAACATAAATTTGAGGTCATAATGAAATGGAGTCAGATTAAAATAGAAATGAAATGAAATTAGTTTGTGCAGGAACACGCAGGAAACCTTCAGCCACCACTGGATACCTTCGTCTGGCCAGTTGGGTGGATCTTACAGAAATGTGAACAGATATTTCCTGCTGACACACTACAGCGAAAGATAGAAATAACTGACTTAAAACAATTTTTTTTGTTAGAGAAAATACTAATAGCTGAAGACTTCTGCACAGTAGTGTGTGTGTGTGTGTGTGAGTGAGTGAGTGGGTAAGTGTGTGTGTGTGTGTGTGAGTAACACTGAGCTCAGTGATTTTCCACCTGTGAGCATCTGGAGCCTCAAGTGCTGCAGCTTCTGCAGGATATTTTTAGTTGTTTGTTCCACGAATAGCTTCACGTCAATCCAGAGATCAACGCTTCTCTTCCTGCAGACGGACGAGTTTCCTCCGTGTTCTTCATCTCATCCGTCTGTTCACTCGTGTTTCATAGACTCTTCTGAACGAGTTCGGAGTTCATCTGCGTGCAGGGACTCTTCTCCGAGTGACGGGTTAGTTTAGCCAAATGAGTTAAGATAGAGAATATCACACTGACAGGTTCAAAGTCAGTCATTGTCGGGGGTTGAGGTGAGTTTCTGCATGAGGCTTGAGAGAGACAGAATAAATGCGACCGTTTCCTCTTACAGACGCACACAGGAAGACGTGCTGCTTTATTTAGCCTGTGAAGAACTCACACACACACACACACACACACACAGCTGTCCATCTCCTTCATGAAACATGCACAGCTCTGTGTTTGGTTACACATCACCAGATGGACGTGTGTCTGTGTCTGTGTGTGTGTGTGTGTGTGTGTGTGTGTTATTTCCTGCTGGTTTTGTCTAGAATGGTTTTATTTGTTGTATTGCATAACGAAGCGCCGCTGCTGCTGCAAAAGCGTCTGGGATCCGACTCTGAATCACTCTGATCTGTGTGTCTTTGAGTCGATTGATCACGAATGATCCAGTTTTCAATACAAGCTGTTGATGATGTTTGTGTTGGCTGGCAGGAGACACAAATCACATGTAAATGAAAGTGTCTTGTGAGAGCAGGACCGGTCTGTCCACCCTTGAGTGCGCACTAGTGAGGGTGTGTGTCTCGCGTCCCTTCAGGCTGTATCTTGTTCCCGTTCTGCTGCTGCGTGTCTGTATTGTGCTAAATTTACGGTTGATGATGTGAACAGGTAAAAAAAGCTCATCTATGTGTGATGTGACGTCAGTCAGGTGTGTGTGTGTGTGTGAGTGAGTGAGAGAGTGTGTGTGTGTGTGTGTGTGTGAGAGAG
>NW_015506602.1:12483-19163 GCF_001515645.1 Sinocyclocheilus grahami
CACACACACACACACACACACTCACTCTCACTCTCTCTCTCTCTGTCACTCTCACACACACACACACACACACACTCTCTCTCTCTCTCTCTCACACACACACACACACACACTCACACACGGGTCGCGTTCGCTGTATGTTTAATGAGACTGAACTTGTGAATTATTGAGTGTTTTCCACCGTGTGACTTCAGTCCAGCGTCGCTGTCTTCACCTCCAGTGTTCAAACGACACCGAGCCGTGGTACTTATTGCCCCCGGCAACAATCAGACCAATCAGAGCTGCGCATCACATCCATTCAGATCTCCAGAAACTCCATCCTGCACGACGCTCCAAACCAGAAAATATTTATCACTGCTTCCTCGTTAAACATGTCTGATCACATAATTAACACTCATGTTTAGCTGATTTTCTTTTCTTTTTTTTATACTGCCATGCTGGGTTCAATTTCTGTTCAGCCATCAGACTGTAATTATTAAAAAAGAAAAAAGATACAAGCTTAGAAATGTTAAAGTTTTCTATAATAACATTATTCCATGCACATCACAATCGAATACGTTTAGGAGAAAACAGGTGATTGAGATTGAGTTTATGCTTTCGAAACGCTCTGTTTTCCCTGCCATTGTTAGCTGAAGCTGTGTGTGAACAAGGCACGAGTTGCTCCGTCTCACACGCAGCCTCCGAGAGATATTCTCCAGTAGAAACCGCATTGATCATGCCAGAGTTTATCTGTACAACACACGCTACTGTAGTAATGTAGCCGCTGCTGGTGGAAGGCTCGCTAACAATACAGTTCCAGAAAGTTACTCACACTCTCTCTCCAAATGTAGCATCACATTTAACCAAAGAAATATATAAGGCTAGATTAAGAACAAAGGACAAGAACTTCTTCCCGTTTTCTTGGGAAGTTAGCAGGCAGAGGGGTCGTCACAGGGTCACGCTGCTTGCCGTGTGTTCAACAACGCTTCGCTGCTCAGATGCACCTATTAATCAGCCTAACGTGCAGCACAATCAGCCGAAGCCGATTCATTAACAAATAACAAAAATCAGCCTGTCTCTTGTCTGTCCGTCTGTTAGATCGGTGCGTATGACCAGCAGATATGGGAGAAATCAGTGGAACAGCGAGAGATCAAGGTAACCAGTCAGTGACTCTTGATTTGAACGCTTCCTTTCACCTGTTCATTCTGCCTTTGCAGCAGTGTGTGTGTGTGCGTAGCTCGTTCATTCTTCTTTTAAACGTGTCTTTATCTCCCTTCACTCTAAGCAGTTTATCAGACGGGTGAGTATCGCTGTAAGCCGCTCTCAGCCTGTAGGTGCCGCTGCGTGTGGGTTTTTCAGTCTGGTCTTCATGTGTAACACGACTGGATGCCTGTATTTGTGTGAGAGCATGTTTAGACTTCAATAAGGTCACATCAGTAACACGAGGGTTTACTGTAATCTACTGAGACTTAGCTGAACGTCTTAAACTCCTCACACATGGGTCTGATGAAGATGATGATGATGAAGATGATGATGGCAGCTCTTTTCTGTGTTGAGTCAGGATCAGATCTCATTGGTTGAGAGTGAATTTGCATTCAGTTTGTTTGTTTGTGCTGCTTTTACTGGTTGCGCTGTGACTCATGTTTGGCCGAATGTTTTGTGTAACACGAGGGCTAGACAGACAAAAATAAAGACAAACCTCATTCTGCCCTGATCAGCCCAAAGAGCTGCAGTGAGGACTCACGCTGACCAATGGCCTGAATCCATCTAATCTGTAACAAAGTAACAAACTTGGTGCATTAACAGAAGATGTGCATTTACTGATACTTACGACGGCTTTGAATGCAGCTCATCCAATCAGCATAGAGTCTGAATGAAGCGCTTCATAGATGACTGACTGTAGAGTCATTATTCCTCAGACTCTGACAAGGAAAGTATTATTGATGAAATGATTGTTAGTCTGTCATCCGCGGCGTAAGTGAGCGTACTGTTCTTAATTTCATGTGTTTCTGAATCATTTTATTGACTGCGCTGCTTTTAATTTGAGGACATTGGAAAGATTTTTAATAAAGTCAGACCTGAATCAGTTTTGATCAAAAATTGATTTTAAAGTAATATATTTTTAAGTAGTATTTTGGGTGTTTCTGCCTTTATTATGATAGAATAGTTAAAGATTGGATATTAGAGAGGAGGGCCGGGACTCAAACGCAGGTCACGTGAAGCGTGCTACACACAACACGACTCTAACCTGTGATTTGTCATGAGTATAGTCACAGCATGTTTTTGTTTGCGTTGGTTCTCGTGTGGAGATCACTGCTGTTTGTATGAATATCTGCTGTAGCGTCGGGTGTTTACAGCTCGTTATTAGCAGAAGACTGCTCTCTGGTTACATGAGCGCCAGTGCAACAGGAGACTAATGAGGGCATGAAACGCAGCACTGCACCTTTAATAGACAGCATCACAAACAGGCTCGGTGTTTGTGTGTGAACTGATGTTCGGAGGTTGACTCGAGATTATTAAAGTTTTTTGTTTTGAGGTCTTCATATAAATACATTTGAGTTGTAAATCCCTAATAATCTGTCATATTAAATAAGTGACTGAGAGAGCTGCTTCAGATCCTGCTTAAAGTCAGTGTTTTATTGCACTCTGGTCATGAATTCACTCATTTATTCTATTAATCTTTTTTAATTAAACTTATATTTTAATTAAACGTATATTTTATATTATATTTAATTAAACGTATGTTGAGAAGTGTGTGTGCGCTGACATGCATGGGTTCTCCATCAGTGTGAATGATCTGCTGTGACAGAAGACACCATCAGTCATCCTGTTTGTCTGTCTGATGAGCGTCTGTCTGTCTGTCTGATGAGCGTCTGACTGTCTGTCTGATGAGCGTCTGTCTGTCTGTCTGATGAGCGTCTGACTGTCTGTCTGATGAGCGTCTGTCTGTCTGTCTGATGAGCGTCTGACTGTCTGTCTGATGAGCGTCTGTCTGTCTGTCTGATGAGCGTCTGACTGTCTGTCTGATGAGCGTCTGTCTGTCTGTCTGATGAGCGTCTGACTGTCTGTCTGATGAGCGTCTGTCTGTCTGTCTGATGAGCGTCTGACTGTCTGTCTGATGAGCGTCTGTCTGTCTGTCTGATGAGCGTCTGACTGTCTGTCTGATGAGCGTCTGTCTGTCTGTCTGATGAGCGTCTGACTGTCTGTCTGATGAGCGTCTGTCTGTCTGTCTGATGAGCGTCTGACTGTCTGTCTGATGAGCGTCTGTCTGTCTGTCTGATGAGCGTCTGACTGTCTGTCTGATGAGCGTCTGTCTGTCTGTCTGATGAGCGTCTGACTGTCTGTCTGATGAGCGTCTGTCTGTCTGTCTGATGAGCGTCTGACTGTCTGTCTGATGAGCGTCTGTCTGTCTGTCTGATGAGCGTCTGACTGTCTGTCTGATGAGCGTCTGTCTGTCTGTCTGATGAGCGTCTGACTGTCTGTCTGATGAGCGTCTGTCTGTCTGTCTGATGAGCGTCTGACTGTCTGTCTGATGAGCGTCTGTCTGTCTGTCTGATGAGCGTCTGACTGTCTGTCTGATGAGCGTCTGTCTGTCTGTCTGATGAGCGTCTGACTGTCTGTCTGATGAGCGTCTGTCTGTCTGTCTGATGAGCGTCTGTCTGTCCGTCTGTCTGATGAGCGTCTGTCTATCTGTCTGATGAGTTTCTGTCTGTCTGTCTGATGAGTTTCTGTCTGTCTGTCTGATGAGCGTCTGTCTGTCTGTCTGATGAGCGTCTGTCTGTCTGTCTGTCTGATGAGCGTCTGACTGTCTGTCTGATGAGCGTCTGTCTGTCTGTCTGATGAGTTTCTGTCTGTCTGCAGGGTCTGAGGAACAAACCGAAGAAGACCGGTCACGTGAAGCCGGACCTGATTGACGTGGATCTCGTCAGAGGTCAGAAACACATGTCTGTAGTTGATGTGTTTCGTCGTTTCGTTGTGTTCACATCACGTTCAGGTCTATTATACAGGCCAGTCGGATCATCATGAGTCGCGGATGCTAACTCGTCCTGTTTTATTCGTCAGGTTCTGCGTTTGCTAAAGCGAAGCCCGAGAGCCCGTGGACCTCTCTGACCCGAAAGGGCATCGTCAGAGTGGTTTTCTTCCCCTTTTTCTTCCGCTGGTGGATTCAGGTGACGTCGAGAGCCGTCTTCTACCTGCTGCTGTCTCTCTACCTGCTGCAGGGTGAGCGTTTATTCACACACAATCGCTTGATGTCCTGTGAGTTTCTCAGCAGTCATTTAAGTGAGGATGGTGAAAAGTATAGGGAATGGACTTTCAA
Organism: Sinocyclocheilus grahami; assembly: GCF_001515645.1. NCBI lineage: Eukaryota > Metazoa > Chordata > Actinopteri > Cypriniformes > Cyprinidae > Sinocyclocheilus > Sinocyclocheilus grahami. Next base: position 16,781 of record NW_015506602.1, read on the forward strand.
TCAGCAATGTTTCGGTTTAGAGATAATGCAAACAACATCAGAGAACAGCAGAATTATTATTATATAGTGATGTCTGTCAGGTGTGTTTGTAGGTCAGATTGATCATGCTGTGACGCGCTGATGGGATTCTTGTGTTTCTACACATCCAACCGCGAGTCCCTCCGTCAGTTTGACTGAATGACACTTTCTGATTGTTCTTATGTTGCTCATTGAGGTCACTGTAGCTGTTTTTCTTGTTAGAGATGTTTGTAAATAGACCTGGGTGGAGTTCAAGTGCTTTTGTTTTTATAGTTATTAAAGAGAACAGGGTGTGTGTGCGTGTAATAATCCAAATTCATTTACCAAACGAAAGTAAACCAATCTCTCGTCAAATGTTCGTCATCGCTGAAAGTGAAGCTTCAATTTGAAGTTTAATTTGACTAACTTATCATAGTGTTAGACTGGACAGCAACAAAAGATGTGAGAATCATTTTCTCCTGCCTTTTAACAGCTGAGTTTATTTTACTGTCCTAACAATGGACATTTACATGATGTCGCCTCTGGCTTGCTTAGTTGGGGACACTTCATTTCCAGCGATATCGTTGACATGATTGCAAAGATATTATTTAAACTGAGCTGGATGTTGACATCACTGAATTCAATGATAAACTGTCTTTAACTGAAAAATGAGTGTTTACTATTGTCATTTTGCATTATTGACACTATTTTCCTAATTAATGCTGTTCAGTTGCTTTGTCACAATCTGTATTGTTAAAAGCGCTATATAAATAAAGGTGACTTGACTTGACTTGACATGATTAGCTGCACTGGATTATTTGTGTATGAATAAAGATGCTTCTCATGTCATCGGCGTGCGTTTTGTGTTGCAGTGCTGGCGGCCGTGTTGTTTTTCAGCATCTCCAGTCCTCACAGCGTCCCCGTCACCGAGGTGTTTGGAGCCATCTGGCTGATGCTGCTGTTAGGAACCGTTCACTGCCAGATCGTCTCCACACACACTCCTAAAGCCAGCGGCGGCATCGGTGGGAAACGCCGCAGGTCAGACTCTCTCTTCTGTGTGTAGCTTTAGGCAGAAAGCATGTCTTTAATGCTCCTGTACGGTTTCTTTTGAAGCCAGAGGTCAGCTGTCCTACTGACAGTGAAACTCTAAAGACGAAATCAGGGGAAGTGTCAAACTGTTGAGATGATTCTGCTGAATTCATGAAAATCTATCTTTATATTTGAGGATCCAAAGACAGACATGGCGCTTTCATGTCTTCATTATTAGGAGATTTTCAGCATTATAAAAAAGAAACGCCATCACAAGCACAAATGATCAGTCGTATTCCAGAAGCATGAATAGAAACTAATATTCTAAAGGATCTAAAATCCAAAAGATTTTGACTAACAAACTTCAATGCAAATGAATCATTCAAAGTTCGTTTGCATCATCTCAGTTTAGTCTACGTCTCTTTCAGGCCTTTCGCTTCTCTTGACTTTGGGAATCAAGAGCTCTGAGGCCAAAGTTCGCTCTGTTTTAAGATTTCTAAGTTTTCTGCACTTTGCTGTCTCTCGCTAAAGGAAGTTGAGGAAAGCGGCTCATTTGGACATTCATAGAGAAGGCGACGGCTCTAGCACTACTGATAACACACAGGAGGGGGCGCCGCAGGGCTCGCTGTCTGCCGGCTCACGCGGCCTCGTGGCTTTCTTCAGAGATTTCTGGCATGGTATCTTTAAAGCGGGGTGTGTATTTCTCTCTTTCTCTCATCTCCTCTTAAGATCTGAATGGCTTTAACATCTCTTCTAAAAGCACGTCATCGCACTGCAGTGTGGTTCTGCGTCTGTCATTGTGTTCCTCACTAGACAAAGGGATTTTGTAGCCATTTTATTCCATCTGCTTCATATGCTGCACTTATCATTTTTCCCCAAAAGCACAATTGTTACAGTCTCTAGAAACCGGTCCACTTTCTCCCGATTCCCGTTCTTCCGTCAGTGTTTTGCTGTAGAGGACTAGAGCTGCACTTCCACACGTTAGGAACGGAGGCGTCGCTTGATCAAACGCACAGCCTTTAGTAGAACCTGCACTTTTCCTTGCTGTCCCATCAGGTCCAAAAAGTCCAAGCTGTCCATCGATAAGTCTACAGAGACGGACAATGGATACGTGTCTCTGGACGGACGCAACACCAGCAAAAGCAGCGAGGAGGGTTTACAGCTGCATGATCCTCACTGCGACCTGCTGCGCTCCGAGACGCACTGGAGCCTCCCGCACAACAGACACCAGCTGATCCTGCCGCCCACGGGCAAGGTACACACACACACACACACACACACACACGCTCTCGCACACACACACACTCTCGCGCACACACACACACTCACTCTCGCACACACACACACACACACACTC
>NW_015506602.1:20057-22481 GCF_001515645.1 Sinocyclocheilus grahami
CACACACACACACACACACACACACTCACACACACACACACTGTCACACACACTGTCACACACGCACACTCACACACACACACACCCACACACCAGTCCCTCGGGATCTGCTGAATGAATGAGTGTGTGGAGGCGTGACTGACGTGTGTTTTGTGCGCGTCAGTGTCTGTCTGAGGCTGCAGTTCCTCAAGCGGCGGAGAACATGTCGGGTGAAGCATCCAGTGAAGAAGACCCAGAGAACTACAGCGCCCTCCGCAGAGGAGTGGAGCACAAGAACAGCGACTGTACGCTGCGCAACAGAAAAGCTCACCCCTACAAGAAGCATTACACTGCTGAGGTAAAACACGCACACACACACACTCACGCACGCACACACACACGATCAGTGCTTCTGTAGGAGCACAAACACAGCCTCCTTCACTTCTCGTTTGGTCTCAGGAGACGCTGAAGTCGGGCACCAGCTGCAGCTCGCGGACGCAGGACTCTGAGAGCGCGCGGCACGAGTCCGAGACGGAGGATGTTCTGTGGGAGGACTTCCTGCACTGCGCCGAGTGCCGCTCCTCCTGCAGCAGCGAAACAGACGCCGACGGATCCGCAGCCTGTTCTGCCTCTAAGAAAGAGTTCAGAGACGACCCGTTTCATCAGGTGCGTCGTAGATCCACTGCTGCTGCCTCACTGGTTCAGATTTGTTGTGCTCGTGTAAATGATGTTTGTGTGTGTGTGTGTGTGTCGCTCTGCTGCTGGTGAAGGGTCACGTGCCGTGGCTCCACAGCTCTAATCCGGGCCTGGAGCGCGTCAGCGCCATCGTGTGGGAAGGAAACGAATGCAAAAAAGCAGACATGTCTGTGCTGGAAATCAGCGGCATGATAATGAACAGGGTGAGTGCGAAGCAGAGGAAGGAAGGCAGTGAACTGATAGAAATGCATTGAACGTCTCTGGATAGAAGCTTGTGCTAAATCATGATTACATGAAGCCCTGATCTCGTCCTCCTCTCGCCCGCAGGTCAATCTGTACACTCCAGGCATCGGCTATCAGATCTTGGGGAATCTGGTGTCTGTGACGCTGGGTTTGACTCCATTTGCGTACAGATTGTTCCAGCACAAAGAGCCGGAGCAGCTGGCGTCTCTATCGGCCGGTGAGCTGGTGTCTGTGGCCTTCGGCTCGTCCGCTGACGCTCTGGTGATGGCGATGGTGAGCGTGAGCTTCGTGGTGCGCGTCTGTCTCATCTGGCTCTTCTTCTTCTTGCTCAGCGTCGCTGAGAGGACATACAAGCAGGTGAGTGTGTGTCAGCATCCACACGCCGAGCCCGGAGCATCCCGAGCACAGCTCAGCATTTGTCTGATCCTGGTTTTTCAGCGGCTGCTGTTTGCGAAGTTGTTTGGTCACTTGACATCGGCGCGGAGAGCCAGAAAATCAGAGGTCCCTCATTTCCGGCTGAAGAAGGTGCAGAACATTAAGATGTGGCTGTCGCTGCGCTCTTACCTGAAGGTACGCAGCTGATTGAGCTCTCAGTTTAGTCCTTCATGAGACCTGATGCTGTGGCTAACGCTGGGATGATGTCCCATCTGTCTCTGTCTGCAGCGTCGAGGTCCGCAGCGCTCGGTGGACGTGATCGTCTCCTCTGCGTTTCTGCTCACGCTCTCGGTGGTCTTCATCTGCTGCGCTCAGGTCAGTCGCTGGATTAACTCCGTGTGTTTCTCTTGTGACTAGCGTGTTTTACTCCGGTGTTGATGGCAGTGTTTCTCCTGCAGCTGCTTCACGTGCACGAGACGTTTCTGGAGTTTCACTATAACTGGGAGCTGGTGATCTGGTGCGCCTCGCTGTCGCTGTACCTGCTGAGATTCGTCACGCTGGGCTCAGAAACCAGCAAGAAATACAGCAACACCTCCATCTTACTCACAGAACAGGTACAAACACACACACACACACACACACACACACGATACTGTAAAGACACACAAACATCCCAGAGTTTCATCAGATGCGTTTCTTTTCAGATTAACTTGTACTTGAAAATGGAAAAGAAACCAAATAAGAAAGAAGAACTCACTCTGGTCAACAACGTCCTCAAACTGGCCACCAAATTACTGAAGGTATCAGAAAACACACACTCACACACACCACACTCTCTCATCACACGCAAACTCACACAAACAGTCACACGCACACTCACACACACACACACTCACTCTCTCACACACACACACTCTCACACACACACACACACACACACACACACACACACACTCACTCTCACACACACTCACACAAACACACACTCTCTCACAGAGTGTGTGAGAGTGTGTAACACACACACACACACACACACACACAAACACTCTCTCACACACACACTCACTCTCACACACACTCACACACACACACTCTCACACACACACACACACACACACTCTCACACACACA
>NW_015506602.1:23533-31475 GCF_001515645.1 Sinocyclocheilus grahami
CTCACACACACACACACACACACTCGAACACTCACACTCACTCGAACACTCACACTCACTCGAACACTCACACACTCTCTCTCTCACACACACAAACACACACACACATTCACACACTCAAACACACACACAAGCATCAATACAATCCAACTGCAAGTTATGAGGAAGAGAAAAAGATCCGTGGAGAAAGCACGGCAGTGCATTTCAACTGTTTTCGCTCTGACATGATTGTCACACTCGCTCATCACATGCACACTCGCACACAAACACACACACTCTCACACACAAGTGACGCTGTGATCGTATCCGAGCGCTGACGTGTCTCTGTCCCGCAGGAGTTGGACGCTCCGTTCCGTCTGTACGGTCTGACCATGAATCCTCTGCTGTATAACATCACTCAGGTGGTGATTCTGTCGGCCGTGTCGGGGGTCATCAGTGACCTGCTGGGCTTCAACCTGAAGGTCAGATGCTCGCTGTGGGTCGATGTCTGTGAGTCTCTTATACGGTCGGTGCTGTGTTCACAGTTTGTGTGTTTGCTTCACAGCTGTGGAAGATCAAATCATGACGGTGAATCTGCAGTGATTTCAGCTTCCCGAGGCGATGCGCGTCTCAAACACACGGTGGCGCTGTTTCCCCTCGACGGCTTCCTGACAATGAACTCTTGACCTGTTGTTCGGTCATATCAGAGTGCTTGTGCAATTCAGCTATTTATTTGACCCTTTCAGTGTTTTTTGTTATTCTCAAGTATTTGTTTTAGCTGTTACAATTGTTTTAAGTATTATTTTAGCTCCTGATGTGACGTTCTCATAGGAAAGATAATCCAGCGCTTGTGCACGTGTCAGATTTACAGTCTGATCTGTGATATTTAAGATTGCTGTGAGTTACTGAAACCAAGAGAAAAGCCCAATCATGACGTGACGATCATTGTGGAATGGATGAATCTGACACACACACACACGGAACTGCTGTTTTTACACGCGTGTGAGTTTCTTTAGTTGATCTGCAGTTTTTCAGCTTTGTTTTATTCTCAGCAATAAGTGTCAGTGAGTTCAGATGAACATTGCTGCATCTGACCATGCACTGATTCAGGAGCTTCACGTGTGGTCTCACGTGTGTGTGTGTGTGTGTGTGTGTGTCAGTTAGGAAAGCCTCAAAATGTGCACTTTAAAGCAGAAAATGTTACATGTTTCAAAGAGTCAGAGTCAACATTTCAGTCTTAGCATTTTGTGTTTTTATACGTGACACGGGACAGACGGCGTAACGACCAAAGTGTGTGTGTGTGTTTGTCTGTTTCTTGCTGGAGATTAATGTATTAGAGACTCTTTGCACTGCTTTGTAACTTTTTTTGTTGTGATTTAGTTTTTCTCTGTTTTGGGGTTGATTCATATAGATTCATATTTCTGTTCATGGAGGGAAAATGTTCCTGTTACAAAGAAACACTATTTAAGGAAAAAGGGAAATGGAGAAACTGAATGTCTGGTTTTTTAGAGAGACTCTAGTGTTTCTAGTCTCTGTCAGACATTCAGCTGCGTTTTTTCTCTCTGCTTCACGAGACTCTTGTGCTGGTGTCACTTATAATTCAACACACTGTACAAAATAAATCTTTCATGGAAAGTGTTTGCAGTGCTCAAACTTCTTTAGCTGATCGGGTGCATCAACCATCTGCTAACTAACTAAACCAGGTACGTGCTGTGATCCGGGCAGTGCACTAAAATGACACTATTTCACTATTTTAAACACTTTTCAAAGAAACGGTTCACCGAAGTAGTCACGTAGATTAATATGAGCTCATAAAACTGCATGTTTAATAAGGAATTATTTGTTTTAGATCAAGAATGTCACTGCGCATCATCTAGCCACAAATGAAATGCTCCTCAAAGCAGCTCTAGTTGAGACCTGTGTGTGTGTGTGTGTGTAGATCAGACGCTAACAGAGCGGCCCTTGTTCACGTTCACCCACACAGGAATATAAATACAGCGGGGGAACGTCAGGATGCCTGACTGGTTATGTGTCAGCTAGTTAGTGTAAGTGAATGATCGCCTGTTGCATTAGTGATCGTCAGAGGTGTCCTGAATCTGCAGCGGTGTTTGTCGAGGCTCGACTGACCTGAGCAGAATCTCAGCTGGACTCTACCGCTTCTGAAGGACGGTTTCAGCTCAAGCTGCCGATCTTAAGAAACGCTCAATCTAAAACAAAGAGGGAGCAAATCCAGCCTCAGCTCTCAAACATTCATCACACATCAGGGAAAATGTAGCAGTAAAGGACAAACTTCTTTAATCAACAGTAAAATGCTATTTCACTCGATTAGAATTACAATAAAAATAGTGATCTGCTCAAGTAAAATCAAGGTCATTATTCAAAACATGATTGTGAAAACTTTTCATATTTACAAACTAATGAAAAAATCCTGCTGCAAATGACAATAGTTTTGTTCATTCACTTACTGACTGCAGCTCCAGTGGTTTCTCCTAAGAAGCGTCTTTAAAAATCAGTCATTTTACTGTCTATTTCTAAAGAATATTTGCTGGCAAACTCGTACAGTGCTCCATAAGAATCTTTCATTAAACACGAGATGAAGTACTGATGAAGTAGAGCAGCACCGCAGTGTTCAGAATGAAGAACTAGCACACTGCACTAACCGCATCCAAACACCTCGACTGACGCTAAACTCGGCTCGTCTTTCTCACGCTGATGAACGCTCGTCTGCACAAACAGACCAGACAAAACATATGATGCATCACAATAAATCAGTGCATTATTAGATCTAACTGTACGTCACATTATTAATAATCAAACCGTAATGTGACAAGAGGAGAAATCACTGCTCGTGTCTGAAAAACTTTAGCAGCTTTAAAAACATACTTTGCTCTCTCGTGCTCGTTATTGCTTGTCATGCACTTTGCTTTTCATTTTGTTACTATTTTCTAAAGAAATGTTTTATGGAAAAATACTTGAAGACTATTGAATTCATTATTATTTATAATTATGCAAATGCATTGATTAGGGTTAGGAACTTTTTAAATAGTTAAAATCATTCATGGATTTCGTGCATTGGTATTAAAATTAGAAAAGTGAACTTTGTCCTTTGTCCTCCTTTTGAAAGTCAGTAAGTTAGAAACACAAGACAGCGGCGTTGCACAGTTAATCCGATTCTGTGCAAAAACGTCACCAGTCTGCAGTCTGGTAAAGGAACTCCGTCAGGGTGCAGCTACACATATCACGCTGCTAAACTAGTATGGTAGAGGAGTATGTTAGTCTGCTATTCTGAACACGAAACAAACTCCCCTCATTCTACAAACTTTGCAGCGGCCTGTCGTCAGGTCAAAGGTCACGCCGCGCTCTCGCTCTCCCGGCTGAAGTCAGACGAGCTGGAACGCTGCCGGCGGAAGTCGATGAATATTCCCTCGGTGTCGGAGTCCAGAGACTCCAGGATCTGGTCCACGATGGGAGGAGACGGATCCTCGCAGACGTCTGGCTCTTCTGCGCAGGAGGTCATCTGACAGACGGAGTGGCGTCTGGCCCCGGCGCCGGCGCTGCTCTCGGGGTCGTACTCGGCCACCGGCGTCAGCATGGGCATGTTGTAGCTCTTGGAGCGCACCACGGGGTTCTTAGCGGGCGAGTCGCTGGAGCGCGGCCATCGGCGCAGGAGCCGCTTCTCTGAGAACAGCAAACGAAGGAAGGGTCAGGAGAATGTGCTGCGACCGCTGCGTGAGCTTTACTGTGACGCTGCTCACCCAGAACACACGAGCTCTGCGCCACCGAGCCGTCGCCGGAGAACAGGCCGTGAGTCCCCAGATACGGAGACACCACCTTCTGCACCAGACACTCCAGCTTCAGGTAATCACTGCTCACACCTTTAGACTCGTGAACCCCCTGCGACACACATCACATCAACACCAGCCTCCGCTCACACCACTCCATCATTCTGAATCATCAGAAGACGGAGTGAAACTTTGCAAGCATTTTCATCACATTATGAACTGACGCATTCATTTCCGTACACTTACTTTGATTTCTATAAGCACGTCTCTCACACTTTCACCCAGAAAACATTTCTGCAGGTTTTATGAAGGCAAATGTAAGACTTTAAGACCATTTTAAGTAAAGAGTGTTCTCTTAATGTAAAAAGATGAAAATACAATCTTCATTTCTTTCTAGTTCTTTTTACAAAAACAAAAAATAGCTCAACTATAATATGGAAATAACTTCCTCAGTAATTTTATCTGGGTTTTCCAGTGCACATGTCTAAAGACAAATGACACAAGTCTTGTTTTCTGATAAACTGATCAAAACTGAGTAAATTTATAATTAAAACAAGAACAAATTTACAAGGTCAGAAAAATCTACTTAATTCAAACAGAAAACACTGACATATCTGTTCTTGTTTTTAAGCATAAACTCATTTAATTTTGTTCAGTTTCTCAGAAAAGATTTCAACTATCTTCATTTTGCTCCTCCAGTAAATCTATCTTGATTTAAGGAAGTTTAGTTATTTGTACTGGAAAACAAGACAAAGATACGGAGGAAGAAACTCGTTTTTGCAGTGCAAGCAGCATTTAATGTCATGACTTTATGAATTGAAGACGTTCTGCTCTGATTTAGGACATTCTAAGGCTTTAATTTGTCAAATTCAAATTCAGACTCTTCAAGACCAACAGAAACCCTGCAAGTAGCTGATTCATCATGATCAAATATCTGACGGATCACTGCAGCAGATGTGAAAAAACTAAACAATAAAACAAAAATATGACGAGCCCTTTAAAATGCAGCATGCAGAGATAGACAGGAAATGAAACCACAAACAAACCAGAAAGAAACACACACTCACACACACACACACACACACACACACTCACTCACGCCTTGTGAAGTAGAAGTAAGGTGTAGATACATTTCACACAGAGTCTGAAGGTCAGAGATGATGCAAGCGCAGAAAACCACAAATATACACACGTCTCATAAACCCATTATGACACATTTGCTTGGAAATAAAACTCAGTTCACATACGTGTACACTAAAACACACGTGTGACTCCGTCCTGTAAATTTAAAGGGGTCATATGACGTTGCTAAAAAGAACATTATTTTGTGTATTTGGCTATGACCCCTTTAAAATGTGTTACACACACGCTACAGAAACCTACTTGAAACAGTTTCAGCTCTGCGTCGACTCAGGAAATCTAGAGCATTATCAAAGTTTCTGATGTTTGTTGACACGAGCGCCACAAAGGTTGCTGGGAAACAGCTGCATCTGTTCTGTAACACACACACACACACACACACTCTCTCTCACACACACACACACACACACACCTGCAGGATGAGGAGCATCTGAATGACGGAGGGCGGCACACGGGCCCGCGGTCGAGTCAGAGCATCGTCCAGCTTTATGTTGAGAGTGATGATGTTCCTGAAGTGCAGCAGAGCCAGCTGACGGACAGACGGCTCCTTCCCCTGAACACACACACAGAGTCTCAAATACACCACCAGTTCATCCTTTACACACTCTCACTAGTTCAGACCAAATAAATCTGCTCTATCAGCAAAATAAGTGTATTAGAGTGTTTGGTGAAGTACCTGGACGGGGTAGAAGATGGCCTGCAGCATAGACAGAACATCACAGAAGAAGAAGTCCCACGTTTCTGCCAGAGAATCCAGCAGCTTCTGACCTGCACACTCACACACACACACACACACACACACACACACACACAGAGCAGAACTGACTTCATAAATCCACTAAAAGTCACATCAGTGAAGCATTAGAGACACATGATCTGATGGAGGACTTTCAGAAGTGTGACGTGTGGACGATTCTTCTGAAGGCCACATCAGCATTAAACCCATCCTTTTAACGCAGAGGAAACTCTTCAAAACCACAAACACATGTGAACCGTCAGAAATGGTTCAGACAGCACCTTACCTTCATAAAAGTGAATCTTATCTCTCAAAATCACCATTCCTTTCGTCAGCAGCTGATTCTGTGACACAATCACAATCAAACTCAATTCACAGCTGCTTCATTTAGTATCGATTATTGATCCGAGACTCGACTGATCACCTGCAGATATTCTGTGAAGAAGGAGCCCAACTCGGTCTTTAGGAGCTGCCTAGAGACAGACAGACAGACCGAGAGACAGAGACAGACACAGATGGACAGAGAGACAGAGAGAGAATTACTCAGGGTGAAAGGTGAAGGTCTGTATTATTCACACACTGATGCTGCTCATGTAAAAAGTTGTTTTATTTAAACAAAGTTATTAGCACTTTTAAACATGTTTGTTTATTCTGTATCGAGGAGTTTGACGAAGCATGAGTACTAATTATTCTTTATTGTGTACTGGAAATGAAAGGAAACTTCTAGTCTGAACACAAACACATCCAGAAACATCTAGACAGTCCCGTGAGAAAAACTTCATCAGTCAGTGAGTCTGTGCCTCAAACATCTGCCTGAGTAATAAAGACTAGTCAACTGTGATCAGACCACACGACTGACTGTGTTAATTAAAGGGGTTCTAGTCGTCAGGCTGTTGATTTACCAACGGTTTCATTCACACTGGCCATAACCAGCAGGACTACTTAAGGGCACTCACCTGACGCCTTCATTCAGCACATAGAGCTCATTCTCTCCCAGATCCTTGCGCTGGAACACGGCGATCACGGCATTATGGATGCTGACACACACACACACACACACACACACACACACACACACACAGACACAGACACAGACACAGACACAGACACACACAGAGACACAGACACAGACACAGAGACACAGACACACAGACAGACACACAGACACAGAGACACACACAGACAGACAGACAGACACAGAGACACACACACACACACACACACACACACACACACACACACAGACACACACACACACACACACACAGACACACACACAGACACAGACACACACAGACACACACACACAGAGACACACACAGAGACACAGACAGACACAGAGACACAGACAGACACAGAGACACAGAGACACAGACAGACACAGACACACACAGACACAGAGACACACACAGACACAGAGACAACACACACAGGCACAGACACACACAGACACACAGAGACACAGACAGACAGACAGACACAGACACACATAGACACAGACACACACACACACACATTAAATGTGTTTGTTAGATTTCAGGCTGGACTGACATCTGAACTAGGTTTCACACTAGGGCTGCACAATTATGGCAAAAATCATAATTATCGATATTTGAAATTGTAACTGCGCTTATTAATTACGATGATCAGAGTTTACATTGAATGATGTTTATACCATTGTTTAAAGCAACTGCACGCCATATTTTTTACATGAAAATAAACTAACTGAAAACACTAACTGAAACACTTTATTGCTTTTCTATAGTATTAAGCCTCAAATGTCAACTATTGGATGATGATCGGTTTCTTCTTTAAATAATAAGTAAAACATGCATGATATTATTTTATACTAAAACTAAAATTGGAAAAACCCTTAAGATAACCTGTAAAAAGAAAAAACCCCACAAGCACTCAGAATAATATAGGTGGACTTTGAGCGATTACGTAATTGTGGCATCCGTAATTGTAATCGTGATTAGAAATTCCATTAATCGTGCAGCCCTTTTTCACACTGAAAGATTGTGTGTAAAATAAAATCAGATGAAATGAAGGTGAAAGATTTTCTGCTCACTGAGAAACAAAACATTACATCAGCTGAATGACACACACTCACACACAAACACACACACACTCTCTCTCTCTCTCTCACACACACACACACACACACACACACACACACACACACACTCAAACACTCTCACACATACACACACACTCACACACACTCTCTCTCTCACACACACACACTCTCTCTCACACACACACACTCTCTCTCTCTCTCTCTCACACACACACACACACACAC
>NW_015506602.1:32220-34652 GCF_001515645.1 Sinocyclocheilus grahami
CACACACACACACACACACACACACTAATGAGGGCTGATGTGTATGTTGTTTACACACGTATCGTGTGGGCCACACAAACACACACTTTTCACACAAAAAGCAAACAGAGGAAACTGCTTTTGTAGGAATTTCTTCTCAAATGATGATGAGAACAGAAGAGCATTTATACAGTGTGTATGTGTGTGTGTCACATCAACATGAAGCTGATTGTCTGCGCGCACACACACACACAACACAGTGTGCACTGCAGGAGGTTACTGTGATTTTATTCCACTTCAGAACAGTGTTATTTACTCTTTCATGCACTTGACGGTTATACATGGATGTGTGTGTTGTGTGTAATATGTGTGTGTTGTGTACCTGTTCCAGGTGGCGTTGGTTCCTGCTCGATGCTGCTGGTTGTTCCTGTCATCCAGCGCTGATCTCTCTGACCGACCCAAATCACTCAGACTGGGAGAACTCATCAACTTCAGCCTGTGGAGAGTCCTCATGATTACTCTCACACACACACACACACACACACACACACACGCGCACAGCCGTTAGAGAGATACCCGACAGAGTGCAGTGTGTGTCGTCGGTCTCACTTCTATTGTCTGTCTGTGGTTTAGAGGGAGGGACTCAGTGAGACAATGTGCTTGAATCAACCACTTCCCTGCTGAAACACACACACTCTCACACACACACACTCTCACACTCTCACACACACACACAAATACTCGTACGTTCACTCAGCTCTCTAAATGATGATAATCCACAGACTTCTATTGTTTTTATATACTGCTAGTTATTATAGTTGTAACTCACACCGTAACACTAACAGCAAACTTCTGCATTTTTACAATTTAAGAAAAACTATTTTACAAACCATTTTTTACAAATGAGGAAGTCACCAGAAGGAGGTTTTGGGAGGTTTTGTCAGCTTTAGCTCGCTTCTGGGTATAAATTAGTTCCCAAAACACGTATAACTGGCTGTTATTAAGCCTCTCATTAAAAAAACACAACTTGATCCTAAAGAATTTGTTAATTACAGACCGATCTCAAATCTCCCTTTTCTGTCAAAGTTACTAGAAAAGGCAGTATCCTCTCAGCTATGCGCCTTCTTACACTAATACTAGTGTCTTTCATTCTTATTCCGAGGTCACCATACGTATCCAGACCAGACGGTGGATCAGCAGCTAGAGACGACCTCTACAGCCCTGAATGTCAGCGGAGACCCTGTCAACTAGATGAGCCCCAGAGACAGATCCCCTGCGAAGACCTCATCAGCCATCGGCACCAGACGAGTCCTCTGCTCAATCTGACCTGCGCTGCAGCCTGGAATTAAATGACATCATGCTGGTGTCGTCTGGTCAGAGGAGAACTGGCCCCCGACTGAGCCTGGTTTCTCCCAAGGTTTTTCTCCATTCTGTCACCGATGAAGCTTTGGCTTGATTAGCTGGGGATGCTTGACTGATTGCACAGACACTATTGAAGAGAGCTGAACTGGATGATGAATCACTGAATCATCAATGAACCGACTTTAGCTGGAAAATGACTCTGTTATTGTCTTCTTGCATCATTGACAAACTAATATTCCTGTTTGACACTGTAAAGCTGCTTTGACACAACCAGTATTGTATAAAGCGCTATACAAATAAAGGTGACTTGACAATAAACACTCAAACATGAGGGTGCAAAGTTGATCTGAATGTGACTCATATACAGTCAGATGATCACATGACTAACGACAGATCAATCAGCACATGAACATCAGATATTGATCAGAGTGTGAATGGAAACCATTGAGACAACTGTCAATCATACAATCATTAAAACTCAGAAACATCACACACACACTGTACTCACTCTAGTAAAGGCACATAATAATCCCAATCCATGGCTAGTTCAGCTCAGCTTTGCTCTACTGACACGAGCAGCACTAGTACTTCCTGTCTGACTGTCTGTCAGCAGCTGCCGTGGGATTGGAGGACAGATCATGGAAGTGAAAGATGGAGAGGAACACACACACACTCACACACACTTGCATTTGTGGTTTACGGGGACTCTCCATAGGTGTAATGGTTTTTATACTGTACAGACCGTATATATTCTATTGCCCTACACCAACCCTACCCCTAAAAGGAAACTACTGGCAATTTTTGAAATTTCATAAAACACAGTTTTTTGAGCCTTTTGTTTTACGGGGACACAAGAAGTGTCCTCATAAACAATGTTTACGCTGTAGTACCCATGTCAGTATGCACATTTGTGTCCTCAAACCATATATACCTGTGTACACACACACACACACACACACACTTGCTCACACTCACACACACACACACACTTGCTCACACTCACACAGAAACACACACACTCTCTCGCTCTCACACACAGAAACACACTCTCTCTCTCTCTCTCTCACACACACTCACACAGAAAAACACAC
>NW_015506602.1:38291-39846 GCF_001515645.1 Sinocyclocheilus grahami
CACTCTCTCTCTCTCTCTCTCTCTCTCTCTCTCACACACACACACTGATGTCTCTTGAGATGTCGTCGAGTCTGATCTCAGACCTGCAGGTCAGTTTAAGACTCTCATGGACGGAGTTAATTGAATAACGCTGAATTACTGTACTTTCTGTGATCCATGATCAGAGTACAGTAGAGTACAGTAGAGTACAGTAGAGTATAGTACTACTGTACTCTGATCATGGATCCGCACACAGATCACACTGCACACACAAAAAAAAAGTCACTGTTTTTTGATCCTGCCACAAAAAGAGCAGCTAACATTAATTGACTAATCACATGTGAAAGTGTGAATGAGTACTACTCAGGTTAATCACTATCATACTAATTAGATTGTAAGAGCAGACTGATTGCTATAAAAGGAGGGAAGAAGCACTTCTAATCATTGTGTTCTTGTTAGCAATGGTTACCTCCAAAGAAACATGTGCAGCCATCATTGCTTTGCATCAAAAGGATCTCACATGCAAGGAAATTGCTACAAAGAATATTGCATCTGAAAGAACCATTTACCGGATCATCAAGAACTTCAAGAAGAGAGGTTTGACTGCAGTGAAGAAGTCTTCAGGATGTCCCAGAGTGTCCAGCAAGTGTCAGGACCGTCTCCTCCTGAGGAGTCAGCTACAGAACAGGACCGTCTCCTCCTGAGGAGCCAGCTACGGAACAGGACCGTCTCCTGAGGAATCAGCTACGGAACAGGACCATCTCCTCCTGAGGAGTCAGCTACGGAACAGGACCGTCTCCTCCTGAGGAGTCAGCTACGGAACAGGACCGTCTCCTCCTGAGGAGTCAGCTACAGAATTGTGTCATCAGCAATGCAGAGCTTGCTCAGGAATGGCAGCAGGTTGGTGTGAGAGCATCTGCACGCACAGTGAGGCCAAGACTTTTGGACAACGTCCTGGTGTCAAAAAGGGCAGCAAAGAAGCCACTTCTCTCTAAGAAAAACGTAAAGGACAGACTGAAATTCTGCTGGCAGTACAAGGATTGGACAGCAGATGACTGGTGCAAAGTAATTTTCTCTGATGAAGCTCCCTTCCGACTGTTTGGGACATCCGGAAAATCGATTGTTCGGAGAAGAAAAGGTGAATGCTACCATGAGTCCTGTGTTGTGCCAACAGTGAAGCATCCCGAGACCATCCATGTGTGGGGTTGCTCTCATAATTCTGCCCAAAAACACTGCCATGAATAAAGAATGGTATCAAAACGTCCTGCGAGAGCGACTTCTTCCAACGATCCATGAGCAATTTGGTGATGATCTGTGCATTTTCCAGCATGAATGAGCACGTCACAAAGCAAGAGTGATAAAGAAGGGGCTCGAAGATCATTACATTGAAATTTTGGATCCGTGGCCAGGCAACTCCCTGGATCTCAATCCAATAGAGAACCTGTGGTCAGTCCTTAAAAGGCGAGTGGACAAGCAGAAGCCCACAAATTATGATCAACTCTGAGAACTAATAAGGCAAGAATGGGTCGCCATCAGTCAGGATTTGGCTCAGAAGCTAATATCCAGCATGCCAGAG
>NW_015506602.1:39874-52426 GCF_001515645.1 Sinocyclocheilus grahami
TCACAAAGCAAGAGTGATAAAGAAGGGGCTCGAAGATCATTACATTGAAATTTTGGATCCATGGCCAGACAATTCCCTGGATCTCAATCCCATAGAGAACCTGTGGTCAGTCCTCAAAAGGCAAGTGGACAAGCAGAAGCCCACAAATTGTGATAGATTCCGAGAATTTATAAAGCAAGAATGGATCGCCATCAGTCAGGATTTGGCCCAGAAGCTAATATCCAGCATGCCAGAGTGAACTACAGAGGTTATGAAGAACAAGAGTCAACACTGTAAATATTGACTCATTATATATTTTTGACAATAAAAGACTTTAAAACTTATATGCTTTTCAGTACACCATAGAAACATGTGGAAAAAATAATCTACAAATACTGAAGCAGCAAACTTTGCAAAACACAAAATGTATGTCACTAACAAAACTTTTGTCCACGACTGTACATCTGAACGCAATGTAGGAATGAGTCTCAAGCACAGAATCAATCAGAGTCTGATCAATTAGTTATTATGAGCTGATCCTCCTGATATAGGTTATTAATTGTGACAAATATGGTTTTGTGGTCAGTGTAAATGCCTGGTGACTGATGACAAAATGCTGAAGCAGTTCACAGACACGCACAGTGCAATAATACATTTGTTGCAGTGAAATATGAAATACAAAAGATAGAGGTCTTTAATTAATCTAATGAGAAACATCCATGAATGTGCAGCTTTAACAGATGGATGGAAGCACATCAGTCACACAAGTCATGAATGTGTCAGAAACACTGCAGCAAACCTCAGCAGATCTTCTGTTGAGCACATGATGAGCTCCGCCGCATGCTCAGCCGTAAACATCATGTGTGTGTTTGTGTTTCTGTAGGCAGATCTAACACACACACACCTCACACTGTAGAGTAGAGTACAGGTCTGCTGGGTGGTGTTGTGGCAGACTGACTCATGAGAAGAGATTCCTGATCACACTAATGAACACGAGTCAAATGCTGCTCCGAGAAACAGAGAGACAACGGTGCAATGAAATCAAGTCTCCAAATGTTCCTGTCAGACTTCAGTGGCTAATACTGAATAACAATGAACCACACACACACACACACACAGTCAAATCACCTTTATTTATAAGCTCTTTATACAATACAGATTGTGTCAAACCAGCTTTACAGAGTCAAACAGGAAAATCGTGTGCTGATAATGCAAGAGGACAATAGAAAACCGTCAGTTTATCAGTTCATCATTGATTCATCGTTCAGTTCTCTTCCGATAGTTTCCGTGCAGTCAAGTCAACAATGTTGCCAGAAATTAAGCGTTCCCAACGAAGCAAGGAACCAAAACTCCAGCAGTGACAGAAATGGAGAAAAACAAACCTTGGGAGAAACCAGGCTCACACACAGAAGAGTGTTGTGATGTTCATCTGCTGTTCGACTTCTGTCCGGCCTCGAAGTGTCTGCATCTGTTCTGCTCTCGTTTCTGACCCAAACAAAGCCGTTACAACTATCAAACTTTTCAGATCAGGTGTGTGTGTTTCTGATTCATTTCAAATGAACAGCATGAAGGGAGGACCGAATCAGAGAAGAAAGCTTGAGATGGTTAGTTCAGCTCTCAAACACGCTCACCATCACTTCATCCTTCCTTCTCATTCACACTTTCTGCTGGTGTCTGTTTACAAAACACAACTTGCCAACTAAGGAAACCCGTAACCAACCCACAGTTTTTCTAAACTACCCACACCATTTCTAATGTGCCTACAAACATCTGAAGAAACGCACTCCGTTTGACCCTGAGAATCAGAGTCGGCATGAACACAAACACCGACAGAAACACAGACAGATGCTCAGTGCTCGTGAGTCTCTTCTGCATAGAGAACAAGAACAAAAGAGGTTCTCATGACGACGGACCCTGTTTTTGTGAGGCGCTTATTCATGGAGCCTCTTGTGTCTTTTTCCGTGTGTCCCACTTCAGATGAAAGACCACCACCAGATACAGAACTAATTGGTCACGACGAGAGAACAGAAGCGCAGAGACGCTCACAGTCTTTCCTATCAGGAGAACACAGCCCGCATTAATATTGTTCTGCAAACCACATTTTATTTCCTTCCCATTCACACTTTCTGCTGGTGTCCGTGTTTCCAAAACACTAAAGAAACTCGATGTTCAATGAGAGCTTGAGGGTGAAACCACAGCGGCTCTGCTGTAACTAAACAGCGACTCTGAGAGATCAGCAAATGAAAGTTAAGACATCTGATGATTTCTAATTGAATTACCTTCTAAATTAGTGATTTTTTGAATAGTGGCATATTTCTTGCCTTTCTAAAGAAGCTTCTATATTTACATGTATTGATTTATGCATGTTTAGTGAAAGAGACTGGGACGAGTGAAGTTCTAGATGTTTCTGTACTGCTTGTATTTTGATAAAGGACAACTCCAATGAATAGACTTTTGAAAAAATGCATAATAAAATAAACCCTTACGCTACTGCAGATATAAATGACTCAAGAACATAAAGCACCTGCAGCTCCATCTGAACCACATGAAGAGAGAAGCTTCTCATTTCACAGTCCGACTGCATATGAGCTCCTCTGAAAGTCTTCTTCAGTTTCACATTAAAGATGATGAAGTGCCTGTTCTTGAGTTGAGAACTAATGACAATTTAATATGGTTACATATGGTATAAAATTCTTTATCCATAATGGTCAGTGTTGAATACAGTGCAGTCACATCAACAGAAGCAGCTCTAATCACACAGACACTATACACGCATCACACAATAAAGGCTTTTCTTTCCGAATGAATGGCCATTTACTCTAAAATAACGCTTACTTCCGTCACGGCGGGGCGTTTGGGTTTGCTCTCGCCCGTGTGGACCCTGGTGTGGTTCTTGAGTTTGGCGGCGCTGGCGAAGGCTTTGGGGCAGTATGCACAGCGGTAGGGCCGCTCCTGCGAGTGACTGCGGCGGTGTCTGGCGAGCTCCGAGGAGCTGCGGAAGCGCCGGGGACACGCAACGCAGCAGAAGGGCCGCTCGCCGGTGTGGATGCGCTCGTGCAGTGCCAGCTCGGTGGAGGTCAGGAAGGTGCGCTCGCAGTGACCGCAGGAGAAGGGCCTCTCGCCGGTGTGGATCAGGTGGTGTCTGGTCAGAGCGAAGGGCTTGGCAAACATCTTCCCGCAGTAGACGCAGGGGAACGGCCGCGCGCCGCTGTGCGAAAGCAGGTGCTCCTGGAGAGCGCGCTTGAACTTGAAGCTCTTGTGGCACTGCGGGCACGAATGCGGCCGCTCGTCTGCATGCGTTTTATCATGTTTGATGAGCTCCCCGAGTGACAGAAAGCGCTTCCCGCACTGTGAGCAGAGGTAGGGCCGCTCGCCGGTGTGCATGCGCTCATGCCGGCGCAGGATGGAAAGCTGCGTGAAACTCTTCATGCAGTGCGGACAGCGGAACGGACGCTCGCCGGTGTGCGTCACCAGGTGTTTCTGGAGCCCGGCGCGGAGCCCGAAGCGCTTCCCGCAGACAGAGCACTGATGCGGGCGCTCGCCTGTGTGGCTCAGCTGGTGTCTCTTGACATCGGTGCGGCGCGTGAAGGTTTTCTCGCACTGCGGGCATTTGAACTGGTGGCGCCTGCGGTGGCTCTGACGGTGCAGGGATCTCTGCAGCAGCGTGTCGAAGCCCTCGCCGCACTGGTCGCAGCGGTACTGCTGCGTGGCGCTGTGGGTCTTGCGGTGTGTCACGAGCGCGCTGACCGTGGGACTGGCCTCGCCGCAGATGGAGCAGTAGTGCGGGAGCTCGCCAGCGTGGCTCTTCTTGTGGTGCGCCGTCAGCAGGCGCAAGTTGGCGAAGGCGCTCTGGCAGATCCGGCAGGTGAAGCTGGCCTCGCCGTGCATCTTGCGGCAGTGTTTGGTCAGATCCCAGGCGTGCTGGAACGTCTTCTCGCACAGGCTGCAGTGGAAGGGACGCTCGCCCGTGTGTGTCAGCTGGTGCCGCTGGACATCGGACCTGCGCGTGAACTTCTTGCCGCAGGTGTCGCATGCGTGCCGAGCGCGAGGGTTGTCGGTGGGTGGCGGCTCAGTTTTGCAGGTTTTCCGTGTGCGATATGGGCCGGTAGAAGTTTCTGCTCCGTTCGCAGGCGTTTCAGGTCTGCTGGGCGGCTCGTCAGAGCCATCTGTGAGAAACGAGAGGAAAACAAGCTTGAAATTCTGTTAATCAACATCTGTCCAACATGTGTATTACTGCCATGACATTTATAACTGTAATTAAGCAGTGCATCACTGGAGGTCGTCAGATTGTTGCTGAAAATCAGATTTATTGTTATCATCCTTTACTAGTAGCTTTAGTGGTGTATCATGTAAAGCAGGGGTGTGCAAATTCAGCCCTGGAGGGCCTGCAGAGTTCAGCTCCAACACACTTCATCACACCTGCCTGGAAGTTTCTAGTTTGCCCAATAAGGCCTTGATTAGCTGGTTCAGATGTTTTTTAAATTGGGTTGAAACTAAACGATTAATTGAAATTAAATCGCAAAAGCGATTAATCGTGATTAGGCAGAAGCTGCATTTGTCAGCCCCAATTGGCTGGCAGACATGACGTTGCATCAGGGAGCGGCTCCCTCCCCTTGGTATAAAAGGAGTGACACAACGTCATCACAAACATTCAAAACAAGCACACCTCTTCCTCGCTTCACACAGGAAGGATGGTGATCTGGTGAGACACCTCACTTTATGCTATCAGAGAACCGGGGTTATGCAAGTAACCTATTGTTCTCTTTCAAGCATAGGTGTCGGTGTCTCACTATGGGATATCCTAACTCCCGTATTGCCAGATAGCCGGTCTCAAAGTCTCCTGCCAACCAAAGAACTATTATAGGGCTGGTTAAGTCAACACTCAAGATCCAACACTCAATACGGCATGTGCAAATGTTTGAGATGTAACATCCAGTTTATAGAACCTTGCAAATGTGTGCGGTGAGGACCAACTCGCTGCTTCACAGATATCTTGTAGCGTGACCCCTTTAAAGAGAGCCCATGACGTCGACATTCCTCTCGTTGAGTGAGCAAGTAAACCAGATGGAGGCGTAAGACCCTTACTGGAATAGGCAAGAGAAATTGCCTCCACTATCCAGTGGGATAAACGCTGTTAAGTAATCAGCTTCCCCAGACGGGCCATAAAAGCAGGATTAGGTTTAGGGATGGACAATAATTCAATATGTATCGCGATATAATTTTTTTCCAATAACGGTGATATGATTTTTAAACATATTTCCAATATACATTACCAGTGTTTCCCATACATTTATTTTTTTGAATCGTTTGACTTTGTTGAGTAAACATGAGCACCGCACGTTTCAAAATCAAAACACGTCGCGGGTGTTTTATATGAATGTATCTCTGAAGGGAACCGACTGTCTTCAGAAAAGTTTCGATGACATTTTCATTTTTATCTGATAAAGTAGCGTTCATGAGCGGAGCTGATTTGATTACAGCCGTTACCAGGGAAACCGCTAGTTTTATCACTCTAAAAGCGCCTCCTGCTGGCAGAGAATGAATTAGCATTTTCGAAGAGCCCGACTCCAGCAACATTTCCAGTTTTTGTTGTCGTTCAATGTTTTTTGTTTTGTGCAGCACATTTCATACACTTTTTTTTTTTTTTTTTTTTGACTGAAACACATCTGTTTCAATCTATAAGAATAATCAGCCTACACTACTAGTCAAAAGTTTTTGAACAGTAAGATATTTAATGTTTTTTTTTATTAAAGAATTCTCTTCTGCTCACCAAGGCTGCATTTATTTGATTCAAAGTACAGCAAAAACAGTAAATTTTTTAAATATTTTTACTATTTAAAATTGCTTTCTATTTCAATAGATTTTAAAATGTAATTCATTCCTGTGATCATAGCTGACTTTTCAGCATCATTACTCCAGTCTTCAGTGTCACATCTTCAGAAATCAGTATAATATGATGATTTGCTGATTATCAATATTTAAAACAGTTGAGTACATTTTTTCAAGATTCAAGATAAAAAGCTTTTGTAACATACACTATTCCATTCAAAAAGCTTGGAGTCAGTATAATTTTTATAATTTTTTTGGGAAAGAAATTATAGAAATTAATACTTATTTAGCAAGGATGCCTAAAATTGATCAAAAGGCATTTATAATGTTACAAAAGATTTCTATTTCAGATAAATAGTGTTCATATCGATATCGGATTATATCGTATCGACCGAAATTAAGAAATATATCGTGATATAAATTTTGGCCATATCATCCAGCCCTAATTAGGTTTCAAAAGCACCCCTGCATCCCCTGGCATAAATTGCATACACGCTGAATGCACCGAAAAAGCGTGAATTTCACTTACACACTTCACTGAAGACAAAGCCAACAGCAGCGCCGTCTTAAATGACAATAATTTAATGTCAGTCTTGTCCAGTGGCTCAAATGGAGTCACAGAAAGTGCATCAAGCACCAGATCCCATGAAGGAGAAATCGGTTTTGAGACTGGTAAAGCATGACGCGCACCCTTCATAAACCTGCATACCAAAGGGTGCTGCCCAAGAGTTTTGTTATCAAAACCTACATGACAGGCAGATATCACAGCTAGAAACACCCTTATGGTTGAAAACGCTTTACCCTGATCTATCAGATCCTGCAGAAAAGACAGAATAACTGCCACAGAACACTGAAAGGAGATTACGTGTCTAGCCGCACACCAATGCTCAAACACGCCCCATTTACATTCATAGAGTGACCGAGTGGACAGGGCCCTAGAATTCTGTATAGTTCTGATGACACTGTCTGGCAGACCAGCCGCATTCATATTTAGACACTCACTGGCCAGGCCCACAGTGCCAGGCGTTCTGGATGAGAATGAAAAATCCCCCCCCCCGCCTGTGACAGCAGATCTCTGCGCAGCGGCAGGGACCATGGCTCTACGTACAACATATGTATGATCTCCACCAGCCAATAAAGGAGAGTGCGAGGCCACTCGTGCACCAGGGCATCTATTCCCAGAGGCACGCTCTGATCCTTCAGAGAGAAGAACAGAGGGCATTGAGCATTGTCCTGCGACGCAAACAGATCCACTGTCACGCTGCCGTATATGCTCCAAATTTGACCGACCACTTCAGTGTTCAGTTTCCATTCTCTGTAAAGGGGATTTCCCCTGGACAGCAGATCTGCACCCCGGTTCATGAACCCTTTACTTGCGTCGCACTCAGGGATAAAAGACTGGCATTGCTCCGCAAAATCAGTTTGCGTGCCAACATGTGTAAGGGGAGTGATCTGAGACCTCCCTGTTTATGTAAGCCACAACTGTAGTGTTGTCTGTTTTTACCAGAACATGATGTCCTTTCAGAAAAGGAAGAAAATGCTTCAACGTTAGAAAGCCGGCCACCACTTCCAAGTAGTTTATGTGACAGTGGCTCAGATGGTGACCCCATCTCTTGTTCACTGCCCTGCCCTTGTGAATGCCCCCCCAGCCGGACAACGACGCGTCCGTCGTTATGACCTTCCTGGCCTGGACAAAGCCCATATGTACCCCTTGCACCAGAAAGCACGGGCGCTGCCAATGACGCAGTGCCAAGACTGCCGATGATGTCACTCTCACTCTCCTCCGGGAGTGCCGTAACTGGTCCAGTCTCAGAGAGGCTACCCAGTGTTGAAACTCTCTCATAAATAGTCTGCCTAAGGTAATGACTATTAGAGCTGAGGCCATCATACCTAATAGTCTGAGGCATGTGCGAAAATAAACACTGTTCCCCTTCCGAAATTTGGCCAGGCATTGCGTAAATTTCATTACTCTCTCCTCTGACCGTTGCGCTCTGAATGCAACTGAGTCCAGTAACAACCCCAGATAAGTTATTGATTGTCTGGGAACTAAAACACTCTTTTCGGTGTTTAATTTTAAGGGTTAGGGAGTTAGGGCCACTTCTGTACATTTCACGAATACCCTTGGGCTGAGGGACAGGCCGAAGGGAAGAACTAGATATTCGTATGCCACGCCAAGGAATACAAACCTCAGAAATTTCCTGTGGGGTGGATATATTCTTATGTGAAAATATGCATCCCTCAGGTTGATTGAGGTAAACCAATCGCCTGGGCGCACCAATTTCAGAAGTGTAGAGTGGGTGAGCATTCTGAACTTGTACTTCCTTAGGTATTTGTTCAGTGCACGAAGATCTAATATGGGACGGAGAGTTTGAGTCCCTTTTTTCGGAACTAGGAAGTATCTCGAGTAAAACCCACTGTAACTTTCCTCGGGTGGAACCACTCTTATTGCTTTTTTTTCAACAGGGAGGTAACCTCGTCCTGAAGAACATGTACTAATCCTCCCTGCACCTGAGAATAAATTATTCCTTTGAACTGCGGGGGACAAGTGGCAAACTGCAGTCTGTAACCGTACTGCACTGTTCTCAGCACCCAACGGGACTACGTGCATTCTCGCCAATAGTTTACTTACAGCGTTCTGGCGCCATTGTGTGGCCGAGTCGAAAATTAGTTTGTGGTCTGTACTGTGCATGCGCGAACACTTGCCATTTGGACAGAGTTTACGTGGCGCACCACCTTCAGCAGAGCGATGACTCCCCGAAGTGGTGTTATGCTGTGTTCTGATAAAGTTTTTTGCAACATTTTTTGGGGAAACAGTGAAAACTTTATTGAACTTTGAGCATGTAAAGTGCTAGTGGGTGGGTGTGCACCACTGCATTGTCTCTCATTCTCTTCACTGCCTTGGAATGCGAAGGCTGATTATGAATGACCATTGTGGCCATGGCCTTGCCCGGAGCTTGAACGGCACATCTCTGAAGACGGAGTGAGAGATCTGTGACGACATAGATTTCCTCCCACTGTGCCTGACTTGGCGTGGCAGACACCTCGCCTTGCAGCTCCACCTGGCCCAGACTGAGAGTGACTGCTTTGTAAGTGCACTTCGTCTTGCTTGACTGGAAGCGGTCCACTTTTGATGGCAATGTCGTGTTCTCGGCCGCCGTGCGCTTTGGATGCAGATGCGCTGCGACTAAAGGCTCCATGGGGAGCATGTGAAGAAGGCCCTCCTTCTTCATCCCCTCCATGTTAAGAGCAGATCCCCCCTGCACGGGCATTTTACTAGTAAAAGGATTGTCCTTCCAGGTGACGTAAAACCTCTTCCAGAAGCTCTGGAAAGACTGGAAGGAGTTGTCTCGCTGCCCGTTTAGCTCTCGGCAGCCTCTTAACCCTCATTGCACGACTTTGCAGTGTCAGCTACTACGGTTGGCCACGGAATATTGAGTTTCTCCACAGCGCATTTGCACACGTCTTGCAGATCGACACTAACAAGCGGAGAGGATGGTGCCCCTCCCGCCTCCTCCGTGGATCCCGCCGTAGCGAGGGGTTGTGCCGGTTGAGCAGGGGGAAGGAAAGGGGAATCCTCAAAATCTTCCTCCTCTTCAGAGAGAAGAAAATCTGATTGCCCCTCTTCCTCAAATTCAAACGTGTCCTCCTCCTCCTCGTCCGTGCTGAGGACACCGGGCAGAGGGGCGCACACATCCAGTTGTTCACCCCACGATAGAGCTGCCGTGATAGGCAGCTCCACAGGAATAGATACCTGAGGGGCGGAAACCGGAGCGGGGCTAGCTGACATGAGGGGATCCTGGCCAGACAAGCTAGCTTGGCGTGCTAACCTGCGATGGAGGCTCTTCATGGTAAAACGCACGCTGTGCTCACAGGAGCCGGGACTTTCGATCGCCATTTAGGCATGTTTCAGCTTAAGACATGCAGAGCAGACCTGGTGTGTGTCTTCGCATGAGATCTTGTTCCCTCATGAGCAAAGCCGCGGATCTCCCTCGCTAGCTATGGTAGTCTGCATTGCTGCAGCCATAGTTGCGGTACTGAACGACCCTAACAATGAGCTGGAGTGCCGATTGAGGGGTGGGCGAAAGCGGCGTGGTGGCCAACAAATCGACTAGAAGTACAGTACCAAAATTATAAGCCAGCAACCAGCGTGGAGACTAGTTGATGGCTATCTGAGTTGGGTAGGCTTCTGTGTGAAGCGAGAAGAGGTTTTTGAATGTCGTGATGACGTTGCTTCGCTCCTTTCATACCAAGGGGAGGGAGCCACTCCCTGGCGCAACGTCATGTCTGCCAGCCAATTGGGGCTGGCGTAATGGAATTGGGCTTCTGAGGAATACGCGGAAGAGGCGTATACCATAGTGAGACACCAAAACGTATGCTTGAAAGAGAAACAGTAGATTTAGCTGCTTTCATTGATTCACCATGACTAATAAACAAACGACTACGACAATATATGGCTTATCGGAGTTCATCTTATTATAATGTTTATTATAATAAAGTATATAATAATGCAATGCCTTTATCACTGCTTAGAATACTATGAAATATGTTGCGTGCCTTATTCTGTGTAAGAAGTCACATCATCTCACAGAAGGATTTATTTCAAACACTCGACTGACGTTATGAAGTGAGTTTGGAGTAAAAACATATTAAATGTGGTATTTTCATGTGCTTTCAGATGGAGCAGCATTTACTACACAGAGCCATAGTTCACTGACAAGCTACGCAAACAGCTTTCATACTTGCAGAATGATTTCTTCGATTTCATAATCGCGCGATTATGAATGCGGTTTTGCGTAGCTTGTCAGTGAACTACGTCTCTGTGTAGTAAATGCTGCTCCACCTGAAAGCACGTGATGGAGATTTACTACTGATCACAGAACTGGCTTTACTGACAAGATACGCATGACAATCGCATTCGATTAATTGTGCAGCCCTACAGGAGCAGGATTGGACACCCCTGATGTAAACCAATCAAAACCACTAACTGCTGTTATATGACTGCATATGATACAAACGTTGTGGTCAAATAGCTTTTGCATCTGCTGTATGTGTAGTGAAAGCACAACGTTACCTTTACGCTCTCCATGTGGTGAGACGGCACTCCTGAAACAAAAAAAATTTAAGAATATTTTATTCTTGATAAATGAAGCGCAGCACATGCTGCTTGATTTGCGGAAGTGAGTCTCATCTCATGTCTCACCATTCCTCTGCACTGTTCTCCAGTTTAACCGGTCGTTCTCGTCGACGTGGTGTTTTTACCACGATTGTTTGGTCAGTCGTCTCTGTAGTTTTTCTCGGTCTTCCTCGGCCTCTCCGCTGCGGCGGTTTCTGGTCAACGTCGGATTCGGGCGTTTTGACTTCCTGTGGTGCAGACCCAGGACAGTCGTTTGGGGTCAGCTGGTTGGATTCATCCGTCAAGACTTCGTCCCGTAGATTGTCGTCACTCTGCGTCTCATTATGGGATGCTGTCGCTGGGGCGTCGCTCGCAGCTCCGTGAGAAACATCAGCTTGTGTTGGTTTGTCAGTGAAAAGCACAGGTTGTTCCACAGATACAGCAGGACTCTGGTCTACGAGCAGCACCTCCACGCTCTTCTCCATCAGCTCCTCGGACTCCTCCTGGCTGCTGAGCTCCACCTCTGTGTAGTCTGTGACGATGATGGTGTCCGAGCCCAGCTGACCCAGAGCGGCTGACGACGGCTGGATGTGGTACAGAAGCGTCTCCGAAGCGACAGCCATGCGTGCAGACGGAGGGATGGATATAGAGGAGACGATGCAGTCGCCAGAGGAGCGAGGAAGAGCTCCTGAGAGAGAACACAACTCCGTTCACACAGGCATATCACAGCTGTTCATCAGAACAACTCCAAATGCTGAAATTATTTCACTACAAAATATACAGAGCAAAAAATCTAAAAACAGAAATTATTATCCATGCACAGGGCTGTTCGTAGAACAGAAAAGTGCAGTAAACTCAGTGTGTTTATGATAAATTAAAATATGAAAACAACTACCAGTTTCCAATATCAAGCAGAATGTTTTTGTACTGCTGAGAGTGAAGGACACTGGAAGTCACACATTCGGTTTAAAGGGGTCCTATTATGCTCTTTTACAAAGTCTTGAAGAACGGCTCAAATAGTTCTTGTATCAAATAAACGCCCGCCTTCTGAAATACGAAATGTGATGTGATTGGTCAGCTGGGCCAGCGTGCGTTGTGATCGGTCAGCCTGACCAGCGTGCGCTGTGATCGGTCAGCCTGACCAGCGTGCGCTGTGATCGGTCAGCCTGACCAGCGTGCGCTGTGATCGGTCAGCCTGACCAGCGTGCGCTGTGATCGGTCAGCCTGACCAGCGTGCGCTGTGATCGGTCAGCCTGACCAGCGTGCGCTGTGATCGGTCAGCCTGACCAGCGTGCGCTGTGATCGGTCAGCTGGGCCAGCGTGCGCTGTGATCGGTCAGCCGGGCCAGCGTGCGCTGTGCTCGGTCAGCCGGGCCAGCGTGCGCTGTGCTCGGTCAGCCGGGCCAGCGTGCGCTGTGCTCGGTCAGCCGGGCCAGCGTGCGCTGTGCTCGGTCAGCCGGGCCAGCGTGCGCTGTGATCGGTCAGCCTGACCAGCGTGCGCTGTGATCGGTCAGCCTGACCAGCGTGCGCTGTGATCGGTCAGCCTGACCAGCGTGCGCTGTGATCGGTCAGCCTGACCAGCGTGCGCTGTGATCGGTCAGCCTGACCAGCGTGCGCTGTGATCGGTCAGCC
>NW_015506602.1:53757-62434 GCF_001515645.1 Sinocyclocheilus grahami
GGTGCCCCTCCCGCCTCCTCCGTGGATCCCGCCGTAGCGAGGGGTTGTGCCGGTTGAGCAGGGGGAAGGAAAGGGGAATCCTCAAAATCTTCCTCCTCTTCAGAGAGAAGAAAATCTGATTGCCCCTCTTCCTCAAATTCAAACGTGTCCTCCTCCTCCTCGTCCGTGCTGAGGACACCGGGCAGAGGGGCGCACACATCCAGTTGTTCACCCCACGATAGAGCTGCCGTGATAGGCAGCTCCACAGGAATAGATACCTGAGGGGCGGAAACCGGAGCGGGGCTAGCTGACATGAGGGGATCCTGGCCAGACAAGCTAGCTTGGCGTGCTAACCTGCGATGGAGGCTCTTCATGGTAAAACGCACGCTGTGCTCACAGGAGCCGGGACTTTCGATCGCCATTTAGGCATGTTTCAGCTTAAGACATGCAGAGCAGACCTGGTGTGTGTCTTCGCATGAGATCTTGTTCCCTCATGAGCAAAGCCGCGGATCTCCCTCGCTAGCTATGGTAGTCTGCATTGCTGCAGCCATAGTTGCGGTACTGAACGACCCTAACAATGAGCTGGAGTGCCGATTGAGGGGTGGGCGAAAGCGGCGTGGTGGCCAACAAATCGACTAGAAGTACAGTACCAAAATTATAAGCCAGCAACCAGCGTGGAGACTAGTTGATGGCTATCTGAGTTGGGTAGGCTTCTGTGTGAAGCGAGAAGAGGTTTTTGAATGTCGTGATGACGTTGCTTCGCTCCTTTCATACCAAGGGGAGGGAGCCACTCCCTGGCGCAACGTCATGTCTGCCAGCCAATTGGGGCTGGCGTAATGGAATTGGGCTTCTGAGGAATACGCGGAAGAGGCGTATACCATAGTGAGACACCAAAACGTATGCTTGAAAGAGAAACAGTAGATTTAGCTGCTTTCATTGATTCACCATGACTAATAAACAAACGACTACGACAATATATGGCTTATCGGAGTTCATCTTATTATAATGTTTATTATAATAAAGTATATAATAATGCAATGCCTTTATCACTGCTTAGAATACTATGAAATATGTTGCGTGCCTTATTCTGTGTAAGAAGTCACATCATCTCACAGAAGGATTTATTTCAAACACTCGACTGACGTTATGAAGTGAGTTTGGAGTAAAAACATATTAAATGTGGTATTTTCATGTGCTTTCAGATGGAGCAGCATTTACTACACAGAGCCATAGTTCACTGACAAGCTACGCAAACAGCTTTCATACTTGCAGAATGATTTCTTCGATTTCATAATCGCGCGATTATGAATGCGGTTTTGCGTAGCTTGTCAGTGAACTACGTCTCTGTGTAGTAAATGCTGCTCCACCTGAAAGCACGTGATGGAGATTTACTACTGATCACAGAACTGGCTTTACTGACAAGATACGCATGACAATCGCATTCGATTAATTGTGCAGCCCTACAGGAGCAGGATTGGACACCCCTGATGTAAACCAATCAAAACCACTAACTGCTGTTATATGACTGCATATGATACAAACGTTGTGGTCAAATAGCTTTTGCATCTGCTGTATGTGTAGTGAAAGCACAACGTTACCTTTACGCTCTCCATGTGGTGAGACGGCACTCCTGAAACAAAAAAAATTTAAGAATATTTTATTCTTGATAAATGAAGCGCAGCACATGCTGCTTGATTTGCGGAAGTGAGTCTCATCTCATGTCTCACCATTCCTCTGCACTGTTCTCCAGTTTAACCGGTCGTTCTCGTCGACGTGGTGTTTTTACCACGATTGTTTGGTCAGTCGTCTCTGTAGTTTTTCTCGGTCTTCCTCGGCCTCTCCGCTGCGGCGGTTTCTGGTCAACGTCGGATTCGGGCGTTTTGACTTCCTGTGGTGCAGACCCAGGACAGTCGTTTGGGGTCAGCTGGTTGGATTCATCCGTCAAGACTTCGTCCCGTAGATTGTCGTCACTCTGCGTCTCATTATGGGATGCTGTCGCTGGGGCGTCGCTCGCAGCTCCGTGAGAAACATCAGCTTGTGTTGGTTTGTCAGTGAAAAGCACAGGTTGTTCCGCAGATACAGCAGGACTCTGGTCTACGAGCAGCACCTCCACGCTCTTCTCCATCAGCTCCTCGGACTCCTCCTGGCTGCTGAGCTCCACCTCTGTGTAGTCTGTGACGATGATGGTGTCCGAGCCCAGCTGACCCAGAGCGGCTGACGACGGCTGGATGTGGTACAGAAGCGTCTCCGAAGCGACAGCCATGCGTGCAGACGGAGGGATGGATATAGAGGAGACGATGCAGTCGCCAGAGGAGCGAGGAAGAGCTCCTGAGAGAGAACACAACTCCGTTCACACAGGCATATCACAGCTGTTCATCAGAACAACTCCAAATGCTGAAATTATTTCACTACAAAATATACAGAGCAAAAAATCTAAAAACAGAAATTATTATCCATGCACAGGGCTGTTAGTAGAACAGAAAAGTGCAGTAAACTCAGTGTGTTTATGATAAATTAAAATATGAAAACAACTACCAGTTTCCAATATCAAGCAGAATGTTTTTGTACTGCTGAGAGTGAAGGACACTGGAAGTCACACATTCGGTTTAAAGGGGTCCTATTATGCTCTTTTACAAAGTCTTGAAGAACGGCTCAAATAGTTCTTGTATCAAATAAACGCCCGCCTTCTGAAATACGAAATGTGATGTGATTGGTCAGCTGGGCCAGCGTGCGTTGTGATCGGTCAGCCTGACCAGCGTGCGCTGTGATCGGTCAGCTGGGCCAGCGTGCGTTGTGATCGGTCACTCGCCTGGTCGGGAAATGTCACGCCCCTTACCATAGCCGCCTGCAAGCTTCAGTGTAAATATTCAAAATCAAATCAATTTGAGCGCGATTTAAACCCGGATGATTGTAACCACTCTAAGTTCGTCTGCTTTGGGAAAGGCAGCGTGTCTCCGACACAGTGATAACACTCGTTGCCTTCTCTAGTGCAGCTCAACCAGGTCTCGTCCCATTCGTCGATATTTATGATATCACAAATCCCGGAAAATATGCGTTGTAGTCCAAACGAGTCATTCGTTGTAGTTTTTGAAAAGGAAATAAAATATCTCCTTTTGAAGTGGACTTTGAGCTTTGTAACTTTGCAGATCTTTTTTTATGCTCAAACAGCAACATCACAGACTAACTAAAGTTGAAAAAGTATAATAGGACCCCTTTAATAACGCCCCTGCCACTCTTACCTTAAACATAAGGTGCATAATAACAAAATGTCCAAATCCTGGCAGATGAGTTGCTCTATGGCCCATTTTTTTAAGAGTTAAACACATATGAAACAGTTGGTTTCCATACCCACTTTCTGCCAGCTGTGAGTTTCTGCAGCTCCAAACAGTTGGTGCTGCTGCAGGAGGCGGCGCAGGTCGTTCGGGTCGCTCTGCATACAGTCCTCCAGACCAGTGGGAGCAGGATTGAGCCACGCCAGCGTCTGAGACACACACACAGAGAGAGAGAGAGAGAGAGAGAGAGAGAGAGAACGCAAATCACCTTCTGTGCTACACATGCTGTGCCAGAGAAGGTTAAGTGTGTCATTTCTGCGGCACCACACGGAGTCACAGCATGATGAGTGTGACTCCATATGATTAGAGACCGTTTCACACACTGGACTTCAACCACACACAAACACAAAGCAGAGAGTCGCTGCTGTACTTTCTGAAAGCCTGGCACAGGAAGCAGTTTCTCCAGACAGGAGAGCAGCTCCCACATCAGCTCCTTCAGCGCCGTGTCGAAGCGCGCTCCATATTCCACCGGAAACACCTCCTGTGTGAGACAGACAGACGGGACACATAAACACACGAGATCAGCCGCCAGTCACGCTGAGGATCAACATGATGAGTGTCTGACCTGGAAGAAATAGGCTTTCTCCACCGGGTCCTTCAGCAGCGCCAGAACCAGAGCTCTGAAGTTAGTGAGGGATGTTCTCAGATCAGCATCAGGAGCCTAGAAACAAACACGGATGCATTCACACCAGCACATCGGAGCAAAACCTTCCACTGCGACAGGCCTCGAGTCATCAGAAACAGGTATTAGGTTTACCACGATATCAAAATGCTATAATTGAAACCAAAACCGTCCATATTTTATAATGCATAATTATTCATAATCCTCAAAATCAGCGCAAACCTAAACGTATATCAACATTCCCTGTCTACATATACTCGCATAAAACCATATGTGACTCAGGAGCACAAAACCAGTCATAAGGGTCAATTTTGTGAAATTGAGATGTATGCATCATCAGAGCTGAATAAATAATCTTTCCATTGATGTATGGTTTGTTAGGATCGGACAATATTTGAAAATCTGGAATCTGAGGGTGCAAAAAAATCTAAATATTGAGAAAATCATCTTTAAAGTTGTTCAGATGAAGTTCTTAGCAATGCATATTACTAATCAAACATTAAGTTCTGATATATTTACGGTAGGACATTTACAAAATATCTTCATGGAACATCAATCATTAAAAATAAATAAAAAAATCAAAGAGAAATGTATAATTGTGACCCATACAATGTATTGTTGGCTATTGCTACAGATATCCCCCAGCGACTTAACACTGCTTCTGTGCTGCAGGGACACAGATATCAAATCCAAATGTAAACTATCTTATCGGCCAGATTTAATCTCATCAATGTGACTAGAAGTCTATAGAAACATTCAGATTATGGGTTTCTGGAGATCTGCTTTTGTTCTTGTTACAGTGTAACTATACTGCGTAATGTTAATTAACCACATGCACTGACTATGGGGTCAGGATTAGGCTTTGGTTTAAGGTTAGTTGCTTGTAATTAGTCTTTACTACAGTAATGTGTAACAACAACACTAAAATAAAGTGTTACCAAAAGCAGTGACATGAATAAACCGTGCACAATATAAGAGTCAAGATGAATGCGTGTTAACTAATGACTAAACGCACTAAACGCATTCATTCGAGTCCGTACCGGGTGTCCAGGCAGAGCTGCTGGAATCTGTATTTTGTCCAGATGGAGCTGCACGGATCTGACACTGACTGCACCACGACACAACTCCAACACCATCTGCAGGAAAACACACAGGATTAGGAGCTGGAGGCTCTCACACACACACACACACCCTCTCTCTCTCTCACACTCACACACTCACTCTCACACACACACACACTCTCTCTCACTCACACTCTCACACACTCTCTCTCTCTCACACACACACTCTCTCTCTCTCACACACACACTCTCTCTCTCTCACACACACACTCTCTCTCTCTCACACACACACTCTCTCTCTCTCACACACACACTCTCTCTCTCTCACACACACACTCTCTCTCTCTCACACACACACTCTCTCTCTCTCACACACACACTCTCTCTCTCTCACACACACACTCTCTCTCTCTCACACACACACTCTCTCTCTCTCACACACACACTCTCTCTCTCTCACACACACACTCTCTCTCTCTCACACACACACTCTCTCTCTCTCACACACACACTCTCTCTCTCTCACACACACACTCTCTCTCTCTCACACACACACTCTCTCTCTCTCACACACACACTCTCTCTCTCTCACACACACACTCTCTCTCTCTCACACACACACTCTCTCTCTCTCACACACACACTCTCTCTCTCTCACACACACACTCTCTCTCTCTCACACACACACTCTCTCTCTCTCACACACACACTCTCTCTCTCTCACACACACACTCTCTCTCTCTCACACACACACTCTCTCTCTCTCACACACACACTCTCTCTCTCTCACACACACACTCTCTCTCTCTCACACACACACTCTCTCTCTCTCACACACACACTCTCTCTCTCTCACACACACACTCTCTCTCTCTCACACACACACTCTCTCTCTCTCACACACACACTCTCTCTCTCTCACACACACACTCTCTCTCTCTCACACACACACTCTCTCTCTCTCACACACACACTCTCTCTCTCTCACACACACACTCTCTCTCTCTCACACACACACTCTCTCTCTCTCACACACACACTCTCTCTCTCTCACACACACACTCTCTCTCTCTCACACACACACTCTCTCTCTCTCACACACACACTCTCTCTCTCTCACACACACACTCTCTCTCTCTCACACACACACTCTCTCTCTCTCACACACACACTCTCTCTCTCTCACACACACACTCTCTCTCTCTCACACACACACTCTCTCTCTCTCACACACACACTCTCTCTCTCTCACACACACACTCTCTCTCTCTCACACACACACTCTCTCTCTCTCACACACACACTCTCTCTCTCTCACACACACACTCTCTCTCTCTCACACACACACTCTCTCTCTCTCACACACACACTCTCTCTCTCTCACACACACACTCTCTCTCTCTCACACACACACTCTCTCTCTCTCACACACACACTCTCTCTCTCTCACACACACACTCTCTCTCTCTCACACACACACTCTCTCTCTCTCACACACACACTCTCTCTCTCTCACACACACACTCTCTCTCTCTCACACACACACTCTCTCTCTCTCACACACACACTCTCTCTCTCTCACACACACACTCTCTCTCTCTCACACACACACTCTCTCTCTCTCACACACACACTCTCTCTCTCTCACACACACACTCTCTCTCACACTCACCCTGGCTCTCAGACCCAGCATCAGCTGCACTCTCTGTCTGTAGCCCAGCAGCTGCGGCAGCGTCTCCGTCACCATGGAAACAAACTCCTCCAGCTTCCCATAATGCATCACGCTCTTCTGCTGCAGCACCTGCCACATGAAGGCAGACATCAGGTGCAGCGGAGGAACCAGCAGCCGCAGAGACGCCAGAGGAAGAACCCCACCTGAGGAGACACAGACAGCCTGAGCAAACTCCAGCAGAGACTCAGGCCTCGTCCAAACACACACACACACACACTTGTGCTCTTCATGCTCACTAAAGCCAAATACAGGAAATACGTCACAAGTGGACAAGTGTGGGTATTTGGACAAGGCTTCAGTGTGCGACCATAAACATGCATGCAGATGGAGAAGCGTATCCCACAATGCACTGCCCTCACTCCTCTTCCATTCCCAGTGTGATTAACACACCCGGCGACTGAGATCTGAGCACGTCTCGCTGTTAGGCGCTGTATTAAACGTGTAAACACATGCTGTGCTGATATCCCACGCATACACGCTGCTTATGTCGCAGAAACAGCCCGAGCAGTGTCCCAGCAGCTGGTCAATCCGCGCGGATCGATCTAACACGCTCTCGGTGGGTTAATTACCTGCGGTCGGGACTTCAGCGCAGCTTTCTTCGTCCATAGGGAACGCTGTTGACGCTTCACTAGGCTGCGTGAGTGACGTCACATCCGGTCCGGAAGAGTCAAAATAAAAGCGCCGCTTTAAAATCCTTAAGAAGAAGAAAATGGGATTTGAGAATAATAAATGAGAATGAAAACACGTGACATTTTAGAATATATATATATACACACACACACACACACACACACACGTGACTGTCGTTTTAGGGGAAAAAAGAGCGTAAACCTTTCGTATTTATTTAAGAGGAATGTCTCATTAGAAAATCTTTGTTGTATTGTAGTTTTATATGATGACCGATCAAACATCACTTTATTTCTTAAAATATGATGACAAACATGTCCCTTCCCAGGTCAGAAAATAAACAACATATATATAAAGTCACATGAGTTCAGTTCAGTTCAAGCATCTCTCAAAGCTGTGAAGTAAAATCACTATCTGACCACAGCACAGAGAAGCGGATAAGTTCTGTATCTAATAGTAAATAGTATGAAGGTTTTGAAAGACTTGACACTTCAAATCAACATTTCAAAGGAAAATACGTGAGCTTTGACAAATAAATTATTCTAAATATGAATCTAAATGCAAAACCTATAAAAGTAAGTAATTAGGTCGCTGCCGTGTGCTTATAGGGCTATAGTGGTTAAACTGTGTCATTACAGAGGAGTTCCTTTATTTATAATAAATATAAATATATAGAAATGACTTGTTTATTTCTCTCTCGCACTTGCGTTTGCTTGTTGATTCTCTGGTGTAGTAATTAGCAGTAATGGTTTTAGTAAAAAAAACTCAGTATGTAATGACTTATAACTAATTTCTACTCACTTTCTGTCATCGGTTTCCTAATTCAGCTTCGTTCCCTTTACTTTTGTTTGGACTTTTATTGTGTAGACTTCTCTCGCGCTGGTTTCCGGCTTCACAGCAGCAGCAGCAGCAGATAACCAGACCCAGAACTCTGAGTTTCTGCAGAGAAATGATTCAGTTCTGCTAATAAGTGCGTGTTTTTGTCGTGTTCATGGCTTCTGTGCTTAAAACATTGATTTTAATGCTGCTTGAAAAGCACATGTTAATTTCTCAGCTCCTATTATGGGATGTTTCCAGTCTATAAATATGTACTACTAACAAAAACAAAAAAAAAATGAAAATGAAACGGACTATAATGAATGTGAATCGAGTTTCCTCTGCTGGCTCCAGCTCCAGCATCAGATGAAGCAGCTAGAGAAGCTCCGGCTCCGGTTCCAGCATCAGATGAAGCAGCTAGAGAAGCTCCAGCTCCGGCTCCAGCTCCAGCTCCAGCTCCGGCTCCAGCTCCGGCTCCGGCATCAGATGAAGCAGCTAGAGAAGCTCC
>NW_015506602.1:62474-65106 GCF_001515645.1 Sinocyclocheilus grahami
CGGCTCCAGCACCAGCTCCGGCATCAACTGAAGCAGCTAGAGAAGCTCCAGCTCCGGCTCCGGCTCCGGCTCCAGCTCTGGCTCCAGCAGCTAGAGAAGCTCCAGCTCTGGCTCCGGCTCCAGCTCCGGCTCCGGCTCCGGCATCAGATGAAGCAGCTAGAGAAGCTCCAGCATCTGTGTGGGTCTGCTGCTGCTTCAGGGTCCTGATCTCGATCTTTATCTCTCTCCTCACAGCAGACACGCAGGAATCCAGGAGAGCACTAACCCAGCGGCGTGGCATGACACAGAAACCATGGATGTGGAGAGGACTCCTGCTGCGTTACCGCCACAACACACCTCTGTACAGCTGCTATATATATACGTGTGTGTGTGTGTGTGTGTGTGTCACTGCGAGAGATGCATGTAGAGTCTTTCAGTGGATCTGCACAACATCTGCACACAGTTTCCACTAAAATATTGTGCAGCACAACACTGATGATCTTCAGAAATGTGTCTCGAGCAGCAGATCAGCATATTATAGTGATTTCTGAAGATCATGTGACACTGAAGACTGGAGGAATGATGCTGAAAATACAGCTGCTCATCACAGAAATACATTACACTTTAACACAGATTCACACAGAAAACAGCTGGTTTAACTATTTTTACTGTATTTTTTTAAAATAAAAATGCAGCCTTGCTGAGCAGAAGAGACTTCTTTCAAAAAAACTTTAGACTGCAATGTTTTCTAATTAATGAACAATCAGCAGTTTGTGTGTGTGTGTGTGTGAGTGAGAGAGAGAGAGAGAGTGTGTGTGTGTGTGTGTGTGTGTGTGAGTGAGTGAGTGAGAGAGAGTGTGCCGGCTCCGGCTCCGGCTCCAGCTCCAGCTCCAGCTCCGGCATCAAATGAAGCAGCTAGAGAAGCTCCAGCTCCGGCTCCGGCTCCGGCTCCGGCTCCGGCTCCAGCAGCTAGAGAAGCTCCAGCTCTGGCTCCGGCTCCAGCTCCGGCTCCGGCTCCGGCATCAGATGAAGCAGCTAGAGAAGCTCCAACTCCGGCTCTGGCTCTAGCTCCGGCTCCAGCTCCAGCTCCGGCATCAAATGAAGCAGCTAGAGAAGCTCCAGCTCCGGCTCCGGCTCCGGCTCCGGCTCCGGCTCCAGCAGCTAGAGAAGCTCCAGCTCTGGCTCCGGCTCCAGCTCCGGCTCCGGCTCCGGCATCAGATGAAGCAGCTAGAGAAGCTCCAACTCCGGCTCTGGCTCTAGCTCCGGCTCCAGCTCCAGCTCCGGCATCAAATGAAGCAGCTAGAGAAGCTCCAGCTCCGGCTCCGGCTCCGGCTCCGGCTCCGGCTCCAGCAGCTAGAGAAGCTCCAGCTCTGGCTCCGGCTCCAGCTCCGGCTCCGGCATCAGATGAAGCAGCTAGAGAAGCTCCAACTCCGGCTCTGGCTCTAGCTCCGGCTCCAGCTCCAGCTCCGGCATCAAATGAAGCAGCTAGAGAAGCTCCAGCTCCGGCTCCGGCTCCGGCTCCGGCATCAGATGAAGCAGCTAGAGAAGCTCCAGCTCTGGCTCCGGCTCCGGTTCCAGCATCAGATGAAGCAGCTAGAGAAGCTCCAACTCCGGCTCTGGCTCTAGCTCCGGCTCCAGCTCCAGCTCCGGCATCAAATGAAGCAGCTAGAGAAGCTCCAGCTCCGGCTCCGGCTCCGGCTCCGGCTCCGGCTCCAGCAGCTAGAGAAGCTCCAGCTCTGGCTCCGGCTCCGGTTCCAGCATCAGATGAAGCAGCTAGAGAAGCTCCAACTCCGGCTCTGGCTCTAGCTCCGGCTCCAGCTCCAGCTCCGGCATCAAATGAAGCAGCTAGAGAAGCTCCAGCTCCGGCTCCGGCTCCAGCTCCAGCTCCGGCTCCAGCAGCTAGAGAAGCTCCAGCTCCGGCTCCAGCTCCGGCTCCGGCTCCGGCATCAGATGAAGCAGCTAGAGAAGCTCCAGCATCTGTGTGGGTCTGCTGCTGCTTCAGGGTCCTGATCTCGATCTTTATCTCTCTCCTCACAGCAGACACGCCGGAATCCAGGAGAGCACTAACCCAGCGGCGTGGCATGACACAGAAACCATGGATGTGGAGAGGACTCCTGCTGCGTTACCGCCACAACACACCTCTGTACAGCTGCTATATATATACGTGTGTGTGTGTGTGTGTGTGTGTCACTGCGAGAGATGCATGTAGAGTCTTTCAGTGGATCTGCACAACATCTGCACACAGTTTCCACTAAAATATTGTGCAGCACAACACTGATGATCTTCAGAAATGTGTCTCGAGCAGCAGATCAGCATATTATAGTGATTTCTGAAGATCATGTGACACTGAAGACTGGAGGAATGATGCTGAAAATACAGCTGCACATCACAGAAATACATTACAGTTTAACAGAGATTCACATAGAAAACAGCTGGTTTAACTATTTTTACTGTATTTTTTTAAAATAAAAATGCAGCCTTGCTGAGCAGAAGAGACTTCTTTCAAAAAAACTTTAGACCTTTAGACTGTCTAATTAATGAACAATCAGCAGTTTGTGTGTGTGTGTGTGTGAGTGAGAGAGAGAGAGAGAGTGTGTGTGTGTGTGTGTGTGTGTGTGAGTGAGTGAGTGAGAGAGAGTGTGTGTGTGTGTGT
>NW_015506602.1:66726-69054 GCF_001515645.1 Sinocyclocheilus grahami
CTGGAGGAATGATGCTGAAAATACAGCTGCTCATCACAGAAATACATTACACTTTAACACAGATTCACACAGAAAACAGCTGGTTTAACTATTTTTACTGTATTTTTTTAAAATAAAAATGCAGCCTTGCTGAGCAGAAGAGACTTCTTTCAAAAAAACTTTAGACTGCAATGTTTTCTAATTAATGAACAATCAGCAGTTTGTGTGTGTGTGTGTGTGTGTGTGAGTGAGTGAGTGAGAGAGAGTGTGAGTGTGTGTGTGTGAGTGAGTGAGAGAGTGTGTGTGTGAGTGAGTGAGTGAGTGAACAAAAGCGAGAGTTAGTGGAACTGTCATGACTGATGAGAAACCAAATGTTGGTCACCTTTGAACCCATCCTCGCAAAGCACCATGGGAATCAATATAGCACACCAATAATGACCAAAAACAAACTCCTGTCATGAAAATGAAACATTTAAAGTGATTCTGTAGTGAATGAATCCTGCTCACTCTTTCAAAGTGCTTTAGACGTTTCCCCACAATTCCAGCAACCGCACCAGTGACCCCTCACACACACAGGGTCAGAGGTCAAACTGAGCCGACAAATGTTCCACTGATGATTCTTACTGCCGGTGACCGGCTGCTTCCTGTACACTGATCCTCTCACACACACACACACACTCACTCACTCACTCACTGACACACAGACACACACACACACACACACTCACACACACACACACTCTCAGACAGACAGACACACACAAACACACACACACACACACAAAGAGATAGAGCGAGACAAAAGTTTAGAATAATTAAAATTTTGAATGTTTTTGAAGGAAGTCGTTAATGCTCACCAAGGCTATATTTATTGAATATACTGAATATATCTAATAATGTCATTTATTCCTGTGATGCAAAGCTGAATTTTCAGCAGTCATTACTCCAGTCTTCAGTGTCACATGATCCTTCAGAAAAGACATTCCAATATGCTGATTTGGTGCCCAAGAAATATTAATAATAATCTTATTATCATCAATGTTGAAAAGAGTTGTGATTTTCTTTCTTTCTTTTTCTTTCTCTTTCTTTCTTTCTTTTTTTTTTAAAAACTGTGATACATTACTGTTCAAAAGTTTGGAGTAAGATTTAAAATTAATTTAGGATGCATTAAATTGACCAAAAATGACAGTAAAAACATTTATAATGTTACAATTTTTGTATATTTCAAATATTTTTTTAAATTTATATTCATCAAAGTATTCAGAAAAAAAGTATCCACAAAAACATGAAAAAAAAAAGACTTCATGATTTAAAATAGGTTTAAATGATCTGAATCTAATGAGGAAAAAGTATTTCTGTGCATGTCATGACATATAAATGAATGCAACACACACACACACACACACTCACTCACTCACTCACTCACTCACTCACTCACACACACACACACTCACTCACTCACTCACTCACTCACTCACTCACTGACACACAGACACACAGACACACAGACACACAGACACACAGACACACAGACACACAG
This sequence comes from Sinocyclocheilus grahami, assembly GCF_001515645.1. Taxonomy (NCBI): domain Eukaryota; kingdom Metazoa; phylum Chordata; class Actinopteri; order Cypriniformes; family Cyprinidae; genus Sinocyclocheilus; species Sinocyclocheilus grahami. Next base: position 68,246 of record NW_015506602.1, read on the forward strand.
ACACACACACAGACTCACACACTCACTCACTGACACACTGACACACAGACACACACACACTCACTCACTGACACACAGACACACAGACACACACACACACACACACACACACAGAACCGGTCCTGTAAAGTGCAGTTAAGAAAACGGAAACGCTGGTGTGAGCAGAATCATAAAGGAACTAAAAACATGGCGTTACCCAGAAGCCCTTGCAGATCAGGCCATTAAAGGGAGGTTTGGGACGCGGAGAGATTTGGAAAAGCTGTTTCTGACACACATCCGTGATTGAATCGAAGCTGCTGTCGTGAACATGGAGGACGCTCTGAAGGCAGCGTGTGACACAAACCAACACAATCAGGACAAACACAACCACACCAGCTGAACAAGAGCAACAAACAACACCTGACACGTCCTGATGGATGCTGGGGAACACAGGACGTTTGTGCCGGTGAGTCTCCCTTTATAAAAGACCAGAGGAACCTGCAGAAGTGCTACAAACACAGAAACGGATGCATTATGGGAAACTAAACGGCTGGAGACACTAGAGGAACTTCAACAGTCCTTACACACACACACAAACACACTCTCGCATTCAAACACACACACACACACACACACACACTCTCGCATTCAAACACACACACACACACACACACTTTCTCTCAAACACACACACACACACACACACTTTCTCTCAAACACACACACATACTCTTGCATTCAAACACACACACTCATTCAAACAAACACACACACACACACACACACACTCATTCAAACAAACACACACACACACATTCACACACACACAC
>NW_015506602.1:70233-80233 GCF_001515645.1 Sinocyclocheilus grahami
ACACACACACACACACACTTTCTCTCAAACACACACACATACTCTTGCATTCAAACACACACACTCATTCACAAACAAACACACACACACATTCAAACACACACACACACACACACTCATTCAAACACACACACACACACACACACACATAATTTCGCATTCAAACACACACACTCTCGCATTCAAACACAGACACACACTCTCGCATTCAAACAGACACACACATTCAAACACACACACACACACACACTCACTTTCTCTCAAACACACACACACCAGACACTATTAATGGCAGGATGTAACAGGACAACAGAAGCACTGGATGATGACGATGATGATGAATATGAAGATTCTTCTTTATAGCTTATAAATACAGTATCTACACAGTATGTGGTACAAAAATAATCAACCTTTTGTGGGCACTGAGATTTAAAAAAAGTGAAAAATGATTGAAAGTGTCTTCTAAAAAGCGGTCAGGCACGAGAAGTGGTCCGTGATTGTGAGCCGTGTGTCACACGTGACCTGACGTGACCTGCGTCACGCGTCGGCTGCGGGAAGGTTCCACTTGGTTGGTTTGGATCGCGTCACTTCCCGTCCGTTTCCCTAAAGCGTCCGAGTCGAGGTGCCGCTGAAGTTCGTCACGCACAGAGGCCACATGACGTCTTCAATACAAAAATAGTAGAAAAATACGAGTACCGTCTTGTTTGGTAGCTCATCCGGCGGGTGATTGAGAGTTTGAGTTTCAGGTCACAGTGTGCTGCTGCTCCGAGCCTGCAGGGGGCGACGGGCCTTCCATCTATTTGGCATGAACGCGTTTGATTCTAAACTCCTGGATTAAGGCAACGTATCACGTCTGTGTGGATTTAATAAAACTTTCTCTTTAAAAAAAATTTACAAATTTCTTTTAATACAAACCTCTATGGCATAACCAATAAACACTGTATAGAAAATATATAAATATGTTTTCTTTTTCTTTTAAATGTACAGAGAGCCGCCAGACCCGAGACAGACGCCCACGTGTTTTTCTCCGGTCAAAGTCAGCCACCGGCTATATACACTGATGCTGTGGGCGGGGCTTATGTGGAGGTGGGCGGGGCTCAGGATGAGTCCGTGCAGGGCGGGGCTTACGTGGAGGTAGGCGGGGCTCAGGATGAATCCGTGCAGGGTGGGGCTTATGCGGAGGTGGGCGGGGCTTACACAGCAGTGGGCAGGGCTCAGGATGAGTCCGTGCAGGGCGAGGGCGGCGGCGGGTACAGGTGGTGTGAGTAGCTGCGCTCGGTGTAGGGCGACGGCGGGCAGCTCTCACAGTTCTCCTCTGCAGACAGGTACTGGCTGCGTGGGGTGGGCGGCGGTGGTAGCGGCTCCGAGTCGTAGTTCAGGTCGCTGGTGTAGCCCTTGGCGGCGGCGCTGGATGCGTGCGGAGCCCTTCGGCCCGGCGTGTAGTCGCTGTCGCACACGTCTGTGCTGCAGGGCGTCGTCGGAGGGGCGAAGTGACGGTAATTGTACGGCCTGTAGCTGCAAAACACTCCCAGTCAGACACTGAATCATAAACACTAGCAGGACATTCACCTGACGCGTGTCCGTCCGTTACCTGTACGATCGGTGCGTCGACGGGCTGTTCGACGAGTAACCGAACTCCATCGTATACTGCGACCTCACTGTGGCGGGAGACGGAGGGGGATTCAGGATCTGGAATCATAGCAGAGAAAAGACACATTCACATTTAAATTTGTTTCTTTTAAAACCAAATTTAATCTAACTATAATAAATAATAATAAAGTAATAATATTTATTCAATATATACACATGTACTGAAGCTAGTTTACAGTGGGTGTAGAAAAGAATCAGCCCCCTTTAAAATAATCACATTTTGTTGCTTTGCAGCCTGAAATGAAGACGGACACAGTTTTTGTTTTATCAGCTGTATTTACTCAGTGCAACTTATAAGATCCAAGTGAAAGATAAAACACCAACATGGCTGGTATGTGAGGGTTGAAGAAAAAAGCCACTCCTCAAGAAAGGCCAGAAGGGAAAATGATCTCCCTCCTTTAGTGGACGTGGATATCCAAGGTACTACTACTAGTCCAGTAGTGCATTACAGTAGTCTAGTCGAGAAGTCATGAACTAGCTTTTCTGCGTCAGAAACGGATAACACGTTCCGTAGCTTAGCAATGTTTCTGAGGTGGAAGAAGGCTGTTTTTGTAACACATGAAATATGGCTTTCGAATGATAAGTTGCTGTCTAATATGACACCCAGGTCTTTAACTGCAGATGAGGACACAACAGTACATCCGTCTAGTTGCAAACTGTATTCTAAGAGATTCTTAGTCCAATAAGTAATACCTCAGTCTTGCCTGAATTTAATAGAAGAAAATAATTGGTCATTGAATGTTTTATATCTTTAACACATTTTGTCAACTTGGATAGTTTAGAAATTTCATCTGGTCTTGATGAAATATATAACTGAGTATCATCAAACTAATTCTGTGTTTCCTAATGATGTTGCCAAGTGGCAGCATGTATATTGAAATAACAGAGGGCCTAACACGGATCCTTGCGGCACCTCATCATTTACTGATGTTAACTCTGATTTTTTTACCATTTTTAAGTAGACAAAATGGTAACAGTCTGCTAAGTACGATCTAAATTCTTGAGGAAAATCCGCCAGAAAGCTGTTAATGGGAAGAAGGTTTACCTTCCAACATGACAATGACCCAAAGCACACAGCAGAACTGACACACAGTGGCTAAAGGAGAAAAAGCTGAATGTGCTTGCATGGCCTCGTCAGAGTCCAGACTGAAACTGAAATCTGTGCAATGACCTGAAGACTGCAGTCCACAAACACTCACCATCAGATTAAACTGAACTTGAGCAGTTCTGCAAAGAAGAGTGAGCAAATATTGCAAAGTCTAGATGTACAACGTTAGTAGAGACAGATCCCTACAGACTAAAGGCTGTAATTAAAGCAAAAGGTGGTTCAACAAAATACTGACACAAGGGAGTGATCCTTTTTCCAACTCAAGAGATTCTGTATTTTATTTTTTTTCTGACATGTTGGTGTTTTATCTTTCACTTGGATCTTATAAGTTGCACGGAGTAAATACAGCTGATAAAACAAAAACTGTGTCCGTCTTCATTTCAGGCTGCAAAGCAACAAAATGTGATTATTTTAAAGGGGGCTGATTCTTTTCTATACCCACTGTAAATACTTGTACACTAATTCATCCGAATCAGAGGTCTACTGAACAGATCCTTGTGCTGATAGTAGAAAAATGTACATTCTCAATGTGTTCACATTTGTAGTCTTTCCTTTCTGTGACAGGCAGCCCAGAGCGAGTCTACATCAAGTGCCACAAAGTTCATCGCGTAACAAAAAACACAAGATTTATGCATAACGCTGGACTTCTAATTATAAACAAGGGGACTCTTATTTTAAAATGTCTTTGCTTTACTACTTCCAGCTACTCATTCAAACAGATGAAGATGATAAAATATGCATCCTAAAAAATCTACAAATTACACTTTATAAAGCGGAGAGTTCCGGTGCTTGGCTCTGATTGGCTGAGCCGCGTTCGAAGCTGTTGTAAATGACGCTACAAAGTAACACACACCTTTGTTTACGTTTGTGTGTTGCTCGGCAACCACTTTGTAGCAACCACAACTGTTTCTGAGGAGCTACATTGTTTGGTGGAAGAATACTGTGTTTATTAATATCATTACACTTTATTTGCTCCGTTTTATTTTGTGAAACCTTACTACGTATATGGAATAACCGTTTTATAAAAGCAGTAACCCCCGTGAAGCCGTGGTTTACAGTGAATTTATAACAGCTAAGAGGGTTTTAGCGGAGTGCCTAACAACGGCCCTTAGCCTTTATAAATTCACTGTAAACCTCGGGTTCTTGGGGCTTATTGCTTTAATAAACAAAGTAAACACTGTCATAACTCATTAACAGCAGATCATAACCAATCTATTGGCATATCTATTGCGAACCAGCCAAAAAATTCATTACTTTTTAATTCAACTGAAGCTTTTTAAAGATTAATGAACACATGACATAGTTTTTCCTTCCCCAAAATGATAATGACTTTCCCCCCCACATTTTTCTGGCCTGCGGTGACCCTGACAGGCAGCGGCGACTGACCGGAGGAAAGTATGGGCCCTTGGTGCTGGAGGAGCTGCTGGACGAGGCTCCGGTCACATGTGCTCGATCATACGGAGGACCGCTGCTGCCTCCCATGATGCTCAGCGAGCCGATGACCGACTTCCCACGAGACATGCCTGAGAGAGACACACAGGTCAGCAGGCGCCCAGACGCACTACACCTGTACAGCGAGGCGTTCCTGTCACCTGGCAGCGAGCCGCTCAGAGAGCCGGGGTGAGGCACGTATCCCAGAGGCACCGGCGGCGGCCCGTGCACCACGAAGTCATTGGTCATGGTCTCGCCGTCGTCCTTCATCTGAGGACACAGCACACGCTGGCACACGAAATACACAGCGCCCACCACGAACAGCAGCATCACCACACCCACGATAGAGCCGATGGTGTTCGTGGGAGGAAAGGACGGCTCTTCAGTCGCGTCTGAGGAAGAAAACAGCTGCTTTAACAACACTAGGGCTGGGTAAAAAATATAGACATCTCGATATTAATCGATTCTCATTGTTACGGAGTGATATCAATTCTTAAATCCAAGAATGGATTATTCTAGCCTGTTTTCAGTTAATAGACGGAACACTGAAGGGCACTTCCCATCCAATAAATCGCAATAAGCATTGTGCTTTGTTACTTTTAATATGAAACAAAGTCTCAGATTTCAAATTCTGTCCATTTTATTGCAGGATTCAAACAATAAATGCCGTTTTGGCGCGGTTTAATGCGGAGTGATCACTGAACTGATCATCTCCTCTGCTTTATTACTAGTTATAGCACAAAATAAACATGACTAAACATCCGAAGGTAGGTTAAAAGAAAGAGTACAACTTTACAATCCGTCTCCTGTAATCTCTCGATCAGTGTTTCAGCTGACCAAGGCAAAAATACTGAGGAAATTCATCTTTTGAGTCTGATTTAAGGCTTTTAACTGGATTAAGACACATACAGCAGCCGATCTCGTCCGAGTTGTCTGTGCAGTCCGTGTTGTGGTCACACTTCTTGTGCCGCCCGATGCACTGGCCGTTGGCGCAGGTGAACTGATCCATGGGACAGAGAACTGCAGAGACAGACAGGAAGTGTGGGTGAATCAGGCAGGAAGTTGCTCTCAGACCGCGAGCATCGGCTGGCGATGGTTACCTTCACATTTGTTCTCATCGGATCGGTCCTGGCAGTTGATTTCTCCGTTGCAGCGCAGAGAAAAGTCCACGCACTGCTTGCTGTCGCACTGGAACTCCTCCTCGGAGCAGACGGGACAGTCTCGCTCGTCGCTGCTGTCGTCACACTCAGCGAAGCCGTCGCAGCGCCAGGCCTGCGGGATACAGTCCACCTCGCCGGACACACAGGAGAACTGCTCCGGGGAACACGTGGGCGGCTCTGAGGACATATTATACTATATTCATATATGGTTCAATCGTACATTATTATTAGCATTAGTAGTAGTAGAAAATATGTGACCCTCTCTGTGAAATCCAATCTCAACATCTAATTATGAGGTAACAAGCATCAAAGTTTGCTTTCAACCATTAATTTCACTAAGATTTCAATCTTTGACATGATCTTACTCAGCCAGTAATAAAGATATTTAAATTGTTAAATTTTCACAGAATGTTATCTTATGAAGGATGGTTTTATATAGAAAACAGTAAATCACCAAAAAATGACTTTAGCTGGGTTTTCACAGACAGGGTCACATATCACAAATGTACTTTATTCTTATTTTTGTTACTACTTTTTCCCCTCTTTCTGTCTCATGCATTGAAAGGCTGTGGAATATGTTTGTACGACACATTCTATGTTCACTCATATATCTCTCTGTGGTTTGGGTATATTCTTTTTGTTGTTGTTTGTTCATTTTTCTCTACTTTCTGTGATGTCTACTGCCCTATTTTTCAATTTTTGTCACATTTTCAATAATAAAAAAAAAGAAACCATATAATCGCCCAGACGTGAAGAATGTTAAGGGATAGTTCACCTAAAAAAATGACAAAAACTGCTGTTAATTTTCACCCTCAGGCCATCCAAGAAATAGGTGACTTTTTTCTTCTTCAGAAGAGTAAGGAAGATTTGAGCTGAAACTGTGCTCTTTCGTGATTCGTACAATGCAAGTCAATGGCTGCTTGCTCTTTGAGAGTCAAAAAACGCAGATCAGGCTCCTGACGATGAAGCGAAATGCTGTAAATAATGTTCAGTTTCTTGCAGAGAGCGATCGTTTCGCTTCATAAGAACTCTGGGATTCATTCCGTGTTGCCTGATCTGCCGCTTTTGACTCTCAAAGAGCAAGCAGCCATTGACTTGCATTGTATGAATCACCAAGGAGCACGGTTTAAATTCGTGTCATTTTTAGGTGAACGATAGCTCTAAGATGATTCTAAACCTTGACAGCATGATTTCCCGTACCTCCGCAGGAGAGCTCGTCCTGCAGCAGCACCAGGTGAACCGGACACGAGCAGCGCGTGGATCCGTCTCCCTTCACCAGACAGATGTGCGAGCAGCCGCCGTTATCAGACGTGCAGGGGTGTTTATCTGCAGACACACACACGGCATCAACACACACTCCAGCCGACGCTCTACCCATGATGCTCAGCGAGAGACGCTTACTGTACTCCTCCATGCGCAGCTCGTGGACGGCGTGGATGTCGCTCAGAGAGGCGATGCGCGCCTGGATCTTGGTGCGTCCCTCGCGCGTGATCTTATCGATGCGCTCGATCATCTGCTGCTGCCGGTCGATCCAGTACAGGAAGTTCCCAAACACCGTCAGACCCACCGGCTGCAGGATGTTGGAGTCCTCGATCACGATGCGATTGGCTCCTGGAGGAGAGAGGGGAGTGGTCAGGGACGGAGGGGCGGGGCCAAGGAAAGCATACTGGAGACGACCTTTGACCCCAGGATCTCACCGGACAGGTCGCTGCTCTCGATGCGCCTCAGGTCCATGTCGACCCAGAAGAGTTTTCCCAGCTCGTTGTCGACGGCCAGAGCGACCGGCTTGCCCAGATTACTGAAGAACAGCACCTCGCGCTCCGTCCCGTCCAGAGCGGCGCGCTCGATCTTCGGAGAACGCTCCTGCAGATTGGTGAAGTACATGTACCTGCGGAGCAGACGCCAGACAGTGAGGAGACACGGCTACAACTCTTCTGTAGTACAGGTATCTGAAATATTGTGCTTAAATATGCAAACGAGGCATTATCTAAGTAAATATGCCCTCATTTGCATACATCTCTAATAGGGGTGTAACGGTTCGGTACAGCAAAAACAAAGAAACGCCAGACAAAATTTCCTTTATTTTTTTAAATTAAAACTAGTATCATATGATCTTAAAAATATTTTAGACTTTTGCCGTTTAAGCTGTTTTAAGATTCATTTCTTATTTATTTGGTTCCACCGTGTTTGCTGATTTTCAGCGTTTTACATTTAAACTTTGTGTAAGTTATTTGTTATTTTATATCAGGCCTATAGCATGACATTCTGTGTTTAATTTAAGTGAGTTTGTCGTACTGTGTTGTTGTTGTCAATTCAATCAATTGACGCCGAAATGCCGCTAGTTCGAAAGTGAAAGTAAACTGCGCACAAGCGGAAAACTAACGAAATACCTCATCATCACAACCTGGAGTACATTATATTTCACACACTTTAAGCTCTTTTCCCCCCAGATGTAACAGGATTACTCCAACGAATCGTTCGGTTTGGAACGCGTAGCGAACCGAAAGCCTCGTACCGAACGGTTCAATACGAATACGTTACACCCCTAATTTCTAAACGCTGCATAAAGTCAGGTTCATAATTGTTGTTGGATTGTGTTGACCGAGTGAAAGGTTTCTACAGAGCGGATTCTGGATTTCTCTTTTCATCACTCCATAAATCAGTCAACAGACAGAAAACAAACCATTTCAGCATGTTTTTAGGAGTAACATGTTGTATAAATCAGAGTGAAATAAGTGTCCCTGCAGCACAAAAGCAGTGTTGAGTCGCTGGGGGATATTTGTAGCAATAGCCAACAATACATTGTATGGGTCACAATTATACATTTCTCTTTTATGCCAAAAATCATTAGGATATTAAGTAAAGATCATGTTCCATGAAGATATTTTGTAAATCTCCTACCGTAAATATATCAAAACTTAATGTTTGATTAGTAATATGCATTGCTAAGAACTTCATTTGGACAACTTTAAAGATGATTTTCTCAATATTTAGATTTTTTTGCACCCTCAGATTCCAGATTTTCAATATTGTCCGATCCTAACAAACCATACATCAATGGAAAGCTTATGATTCAGCTTTCAGATGATGCATACATCTCAATTTAGAAAAATTGACCTTTAAGACTGGTTTTGTGCTGCAGGGTTACATAGGAACAAACTTTCAGAATACAGAGAGGAATGAAACTGTAAAGTTTGGTGTTTGTAAAAGAAAAAACTCTTTAAAGATTGAAATCTACAGACGCAAACACTTAAATCTGCGCTAGTCTGCCAGAAGACGTGATGTAGAAGCAGAGCTCCAGGCTGAGCAGTGCATGGAAACACGCTGGTCTTGCTGTAATCTGCGTCTCTCACCCTCGCTCTGGATTGACCACGATGGCGCGGGGTTTGTCGTGTTCTCCGCGCAGCACCACGCCGACCCGTGACCCGTCGATGCGCGTGACGTTGATGACGTTGGTCACTTCGCTGGTCCAGTAGATGAAGCGGCTGTAGACGTCGATGCTGAGGTCGTAGGGCTGCAGGCCGAGGCTCGCGCTGGACACCACCGTCTCGCTCTGAGGAACAACACAACAGCGGTCAGACGAGTCCAGAGCAATCCCAGCAGTCACCGGGGCCTCGCCGCAGCGCTCACCTGGTTCCCGTCCTCCTGCGCGCGGCGGATGGCGTTCTGCTTGGAGTCGATCCAGTACAGCTGGCGGTCGAGCGGGTCGTAGTCGATGGCGCGCACGTTTCTGAGGCTGTGGATGGGCAGCATGATGTCGGGGCTCTGCAGCTCGTCGATGACCATGCGGTTGATGGCTGTCTTCTGACTGAACAGCAGGAAGGATGTGGGCGCTGACAAACACACACACACACACACACACACACACACACACACAGAAAGAGACGATTAACCTTTCATCATCAAACAGTGAACGTCTGCTTCCAGTTTACTCCTAAAGCCCCTCACGTGTGTTTCTGACCCATAGTGCAGTGCCAGATTAAACTGCTGGAGAAACACACGCACACTTCATCACAACCCCAAAACAGTGATAATATACGCTCACGGTGTGTCCTTTTAGTATCTTTAATAAACCACTTCAGATTTAATTTTTTTTTACTGTTTTATTTCAATACAGTTAACGTTCACAAAGTCACCAAAATGATTTTTTATTGTTTTTAGTTTTATTTCACAGTGGTGTAAGTGAATAGTAAACGGATTCGGATGTTTGGACCCGGAAACAGTTTCTCACGTCACAACCAAACAAGAGCATTATTGTGGCATGTTTGATGCAAACCCACCCCTCGGTCACATGATCACTGCTGCTTCAGTGTGAGGGAGATTACAGTCATCGTAACACACACACACACACGGCCTGCAGCGATTATAAAGCCTGTTTTTACTCCGTCAAACACACAAACACAACGAGACGCTCAGGCCTCATACGGCCTTCGGGTTTCCAGCATCTGCCAGCTTGGCTGCGGCTCGTCGACCACAAGAGCTTTAAAAATAAAATTCCCTGCCTGTGATTCTCGAACAACGGCTCTGCGTCTCCAGGAAGGACCCCGGCGGCTCTCTCTGTGAGAAATCACGTCTGAGCCCTGCCAAACCGAGCGGTACGAGAACACGCGAGCATCTGCGCCAAACGCACACGGATCAATGTGACAAGGCC
>NW_015506602.1:87183-92109 GCF_001515645.1 Sinocyclocheilus grahami
ACACTGACACACACACACACACACACACACACACACAGACAGACACTGACACACACACACACACACAGACAGACACTGACACACATACACACACACACAGATAGACACTGACGCACACTCAGACAGACACACACACTCAGACAGACACTGACACACACACACACACAGACAGACACTGACACACACACACACACAGACAGACACTGACACACATACACACACACACAGATAGACACTGACGCACACTCAGACAGACACACACACTCAGACAGACACACTGACACACACACACTGACACACACACACACACACACAGACAGACACTGACACACACTCTGTCAGACAGACAGACACTGACACACATACACACACACACACAGACAGACACTGACACACACACACACACACACACACACACACACACACACACACACACACAAAATCAGATTAGATCATATAAAAAATAGAGAAAATCATCTTTAAAGTTGTTCAAATGTGATGTGACATGTGGCCAAGTGAATGAAGTTCTTAGCAATGCATATTACTAATCAAACATTAAGTTGATATATTTACGGTTATATATTTACAAAATATCATCGTGGAACATGATCTTAATATCCTAATGATTTTTGGCATAAAAGTAAAATCAATAATTGTGACCCATACAATGTATTGTTGGCTATTGCTACAAATATCCCCCAGCGACTCAACACTGTTTCTGTGCTGCAGGGACACATTTCAGGAACAAAATGTTTTTAAATGACTTCAAAACTGGCAACACGCTGTATCCATATTTATGTTTCGCACCTGATTTAACCGTTATACGCGTTCAGCAAACAAACACATATTAAGCAAAGCAAAAATTCCGGAGTTTGCTGAAGAAAAACTAAAGTGAAGCTATGAATGTGCACTATGACTGAATTATTCTCCGAATGATCAGTGAACTACTGACTGAAATGAAGTAGGAAGAGGCTGTCTAATCGCCACATGAAACTCATTCAGCCTGAAGAGTTCAAGCAGACGAGGTCTCACCCGGCGGCGGGGTCCAGCACGATGGCCCTCGGCTCGTCCAGCTCCTCCGAGATCAGGATCTTCCTCATGCTTCCGTTCAGCCGCGTCACCTCGATCCGGTCCGTGCCGGTGTCGGTCCAGTACAGGTTCCGTGCGATCCAGTCCACGGCGATCCCGTCCGGATGATTCACCTGCGAGGTCACCACGAACTGAGCCTCGCTCCCGTCCAGGCGGGACCTGCGGATGGCCTGCACCTCGTCGTCCGTCCAGTAGATGTGTCCCTCCACCGGGTCGAAGTCGATGGCGATGGCGTGCCGGATGTCGTCGGTCTGCAGCACGATGTCGGTGAAGTCTGGCGTGTCAAGAGAGATCCGCCGCAGGTCTGTGCGCCGCGCCAGAAGCAGCAGCTGAGTGGCACCTGGAGAGGGTCAGAGGTCAAAGGTCACAGAACTCAAGAGCATAACATGTCGGAAGCAAAATAAACCACAATCTCTGAACTGCCCAGTGCATGAAAAGCAATGGTTTTGCCTTAAAGCAAACAAGGGTGTTTTACTCCAGAATGTGTTAAACATGTTCAGTCACTGCACACACACAGAATGAATGAACCCGCTCAAGATGAGGCCATTGAACAGAGAAACAATCTCCCATCAGGCCGTGCTGGTGGCGTCCATTCAGAGGGGGGAGGGACGCAGACAAAAGGCCTTACAAATGAGTCTCTTTCAGCCAAATGCATTCAAACAGAGAAGACCGTTCCCAGCAGCCCGGTGCGAACGGCAGCCTGCGATCACTCAGTACAGACACACACCGGCAGTCATGTGACCCACAAACACGGATCACAGGGAGAACCGCGTTACCATAGCAACCACCGGACGGTAACCCTGCGACGTCAACCAAGAGCGGATTAAAGTGAGCCGGCAGCCGCTGGTAACCATCAAACACACACACCCACACTCCCACTCACTCACGCACTCTCTCACACGCACACACACCCACACTCACTCTCTTACACACTCACACACACACACACTCTCTTACACACTCACACACACTCTCTTACACACACACACCCACACACACTCTCTCTCACACACACACTCTCTTACACACACACTCTCTTACACACACACTCTCTTACACACACACACTCTCACACACACTCACACGCACACGCACTCACACACACACACACACACACACACACACCCACTCTCTCTCTCTCTCTCTCTCTCACACACACACACTCACACACTCTCGCACACTTACACACACTCTCGCACTCTCACACACACACTCACACACACACTTGCGCACACTCTCGCACTCTCACACACTCTCTCACACACACAATATAAACATAAGCTCCTGTAACTTTCTATATAACAATTCCTGTAATCATGTAAAGGTTTGACTTTTCAAAAATGTCCTCACTAACAGTGAAACTTGTTGAGCACAGACTGAGTCACTAGGGCTCATAAATCATGTTTCTATTTAAATCTCGGGTTTTGCACAGGTTTCTGAGAGCTGGTTTAGGGGTCAGAGGTCAGGTTAGGACATAGGAAACAACATTAACCTGATAGAAAAACAGTGAAAGCCTATAAGATGCACTCACTAGTGAGTGAGTGAGTGTGTGTGTGTGTGTGTGTGTGTGAGTGTGTGTGTATATGTGTGTGTGTGTGTGTGTGAGAGAGTGTGTGTCTCACCATCTCTGCAGGTCTTGTTGTCGTCCAGTAGCTGGACGCCGGTCGGACAGGCGCACTGGTAATAAGGTTTGACTGGAGATAGCAGACACAGATGAGAACATCCTCCATTCTTCAGAGCGCAGGTACTCGTCACCTCTGTCACACACACACACACACACACACACACACACGTCAGACCAGGAAAACAGCATGAGAGCATGAAGACGTGTCAGCGAGCAGCTGTGATGCATGAATGCCCAACAGAATCGATTCACAGATAAAGGTTTTTCGCTGATCAAACCCTCTAAAACTCACACACTCACTCACAAAGATTATTCAAAATAAATTTTAATATTTTAAGTGTAAATATTTTAAATCATTAAAAAATAATCACATATTAAAACACAAAAATCTAAATTATAAATAAACTTAAATTAAATTAAATTGATTGGTTCATGAGGTGCCTAAAGATTCGCGCCCCTCGTGAGAAAGCACAGGAAGAGCAGAGAGTGGAGGAAGACGGAGAGAAAGCTCTGCAGCGAGAGACGGAGGGCGTAACGCAGGATTCTGTCAGCGCTGTGAGAAATTCTCTGCGTTCAATCAGCGCTGAGGACAGAACAGACGCTCCATTGTGTGCGAGAGGCTGAACCGGGAGTCGTGTGTCATAATCATTTCTGCAGAGGCTCGTAGCCAGCAGCCCGTCTGTGCATCGCTTCAGGAAACTCCTCCAGGAGCACCATGGGAAGGAGAGGACACACACACACACTTGTGCACGCATATTCACTCACTCGCACACGCACACACTCATTCACTCACTCACACACTTACACGCACACTCACTCACTCACGCACACATACACTTGCGCACACACATTCACTCACTCGCACACGCACACACTCGCGCACACACACACATTCACTCACTCGCACACTCACTCGCACACGCACACTCACACTCACTCACACAAACACACACCCATTACACACTTGCACACACAAACGCACATTCACACTCACTCGCGCACACACACACGCGCACAACTCTCTTACCCAGCGGCTGCCGCTCTTGGCTGTAGACGTGTATGTCCATGGGTGAGAAGATGTTGGTGTGGATCTCGTGGCTGTTCTCTCCCGTGTGTTTGAGGCAGGCGTGGATGGAGTGTGTGTTCCAGTCCGTCCAGAAGAGCGTTTCCTCGTACAGCGTCAGCGCGAACGGGTGCGGCAGAGAGCCCTTCACCACCACCTCCCTGAGAACACGCGCGCACACACACACACACACGCATGAGCTCACGGACACGGCACACAGACTCACGTGACGGAGGCACTCTCACCTGCCCGAGCCGTCCAGGTTGCAGCGGTGGATGAAGCTGAACTTGGCGTCGGCCCAGTAGAGTTTCTGCAGGTCGTAGTCGAGCGTCAGGCCGTTGGGCCAGTATATCTCAGAGTCGATGAGGACCGAGCGATGCGTCCCGTCCATCCCAGCGCGCTCGATCTTCGGGATCTCACCCCAATCCGTCCAATACATGTACCTAAACAAACGTTAAAGTCAGACGAGGAGCCACATTAATCACATTCACAACATCTCACAGCCGGATCACTAACAGGGTTTGTTCACACACACCTTCTGCCACCACGAGTCTTGTGAAAACTATTTTCAAGCTCAAAATGATGGTCTGTAACATGAGGAGAAACACAAACATCAGTGAAGCTGCATGAACAGCATGTGAACCACAACCACTGATGACCTTTGACCTTTGGCAGAGTGGATGAGGAGTCAGGGAGGTCGATGGGAGCCGGGACTCGTGTTTCAGTCGCTCCTCACACTGACGGTTATATTTAGAACTACTGCACTTATAAACAAGACGCCCCGCTAACCAACCCGGTTAAATCTACCAACTTCACATCACATCACATGACTGCACTCACAATCAAAACACACCAGTGTGTGTGTCTGTGTCTGAGTGTGTGTGTCTGTGTGAGAGAGAGTGTGTGAGTGAGTGTGTGTGTGTGAGAGTGTGTGTGTGTGTCTGAGTGAGTGTGTGAGTGAGTGAGTGAGTAAGTGAATGAGTGAGTGTGTCTGTCTGTCTGTGTGTGTGTGTGTGTGTGTGTGTGAGAGAGAGAGTGTGTGTGTGTCTGTCTGTGTGCGTGCGTGCGTGCGTGAGTGTGTGTCTGTCTGTCTGTGTCTGAGTGTGTGTGAGTGAGTGAGTGTGTGTGTGTGAGTGTGTGTGTGTGTGTG
>NW_015506602.1:94729-96735 GCF_001515645.1 Sinocyclocheilus grahami
CACACACTCTGGTGTGAAGCAGGAATGTGTGATCAGTCGTTTGTACAGCTGCAGCTCCAACACCATCAGCATGTGATGATGATGCGTTTCCTGTGCGCGAGACAGCAAAAACCAAAGACCTTTCATACAGTAGCCTAGAACGAAGATTTACAAATAAGAGACCGATAAGCAGTGATGACATCACACTGCTGTGAAGGACCGCCCACTCGCCTGTCAATCATCCACCGCACAGAGTCTGAGAAACGAGCAGAGTCGCATGAACACGTGCTACATCCGTGATTTCAGAGGAGCGTCACGCTAAAGACGGACACTGAATCTGCCGTAGAAGCAGCGGCCTTTAATTTAGAGATCAGTTCATCTCAGTATACACCGAACACAACTTAACAGCCGCTCTGTAGAAACTCAATGACCTTCCTGTTGATTTGACATCAGAGCCGCGCCGAGATCAGAGTCTCTTTCACGCGTCACACATGAAGAGGACGGCTCGGCTTCGATTCCAATCCGCTCGTGAATAGACGTGCACACGAAGTGACGTCACGCTAAAGCACTGATATAAACAACCAATAAAACTAATTATAAAACTGAGCTGGAAGACAGACATTACACATGAAATACAAATGCAGGCGATTCAGAACAAATTTCAAATTTCAAACAAATTCAGAACGAACTAAAATCGCAATATGACAATAAGACCATAAATATTAGTAGTGTAATCTTACAGTTAATAATAATATAATTAGTATTACAATATTTTTGTAAAACAGTAGGCTAGTTCTTATTTTACAGGGAAATATTTTTAGTATTTATTTAGTAACATTTATTTAGAAAAAAATTATAATTTGTAATAACCGTATTGATATATAATCACAAAATCAGGCCACATTGTGTAACCCTACAAACAAACATTTTTCAAATGCATTTTAAATCACAAAAACAATTTCTCCTCCTCCTCCTCCTCCTCCTCCGCGTCGTCAGACCAGAACAACAGCACCTGTGTCGGTCAAACCGGAGGCCGGATTACCCATCAGCCCTCGCTCGGGTTACGCACACTCACCTGCTGAAGGTAACACTAGACCCTCGTGAAAACCTCTACAGCTGCCGTCTGCAGCAGAAGACCGATACCATTCATGCTGGACACAAAGAGCTAGCTAAAGCGTGCACAGAAACACAATCAGAGAAAATATACACCGACTCCATCACTGACAAACACCAGGAGAAAATAAAAGCCCACTGCTCCCTTCAGAACGTTTACGACGGACAATACGATGATAGATAACGCTGACACGAGTGAGAATCTGCCGAACAGAGCAGAGCGAGAGGAAATCTGCACGGTACGAGTCTGAAGGAATGGGTTAGTCTGCATCTCAGGGACAGCAGCACACAAACACAGCTCTGAGCCGCATTCAAACCGTCTGCTTTTCTCAATCAAGCTGAACGAACACGGGCTGCTCAACATAAACATCAGAAAACAAGATGCAACACGCCGTGCTTACGAGCGAGCCGCTTACAAACCCAGACACAAATCATATCAGACAAAGCTAGGGATGCACAGAAATCTACATTTGAAGCCGAAACCGAACACGATGAAGCACTGGGCCGAATGCTGAACAGTTTCTCGAGTGTTTTCCCATTGCACAAATTACATTTTGTCTTGCTTTTCTATTACAAAACAACAATTTAAAAATATTTAACACTGAACATTTTTAAACATTCTACACCAACAAAGCACAATTTAACTTAAAATTAATGAGTTAGTAAAATAACATTTTTTGGCCATCAGACCCCCTTCTTGAATCAGGCGTGTATTTTTACTGTACAAACAAAAGCAGCCTTGCTGAGCAGAAAAGACTTCTTTTAAAACCTTAGAAAATATTACGAATCTCACTTTGAACACCGTTATAGTAAATGCATTTTATGCATATATTTAGCAAAATGCCCCTCTCTACAGTTTATTTTTCTGGCTGACTAATGAGTTTATGGTCACCGAATATGTTTTTCTGAGGTAA
>NW_015506602.1:97212-98729 GCF_001515645.1 Sinocyclocheilus grahami
GATCTCAAAAACAATTTCTCCTCCTCCTCCTCCTCCTCCTCCGCGTCGTCAGACCAGAACAACAGCACCTGTGTCGGTCAAACCGGAGGCCGGATTACCCATCAGCCCTCGCTCGGGTTACGCACACTCACCTGCTGAAGGTAACACTAGACCCTCGTGAAAACCTCTACAGCTGCCGTCTGCAGCAGAAGACCGATACCATTCATGCTGGACACAAAGAGCTAGCTAAAGCGTGCACAGAAACACAATCAGAGAAAATATACACCGACTCCATCACTGACAAACACCAGGAGAAAATAAAAGCCCACTGCTCCCTTCAGAACGTTTACGACGGACAATACGATGATAGATAACGCTGACACGAGTGAGAATCTGCCGAACAGAGCAGAGCGAGAGGAAATCTGCACGGTACGAGTCTGAAGGAATGGGTTAGTCTGCATCTCAGGGACAGCAGCACACAAACACAGCTCTGAGCCGCATTCAAACCGTCTGCTTTTCTCAATCAAGCTGAACGAACACGGGCTGCTCAACATAAACATCAGAAAACAAGATGCAACACGCCGTGCTTACGAGCGAGCCGCTTACAAACCCAGACACAAATCATATCAGACAAAGCTAGGGATGCACAGAAATCTACATTTGAAGCCGAAACCGAACACGATGAAGCACTGGGCCGAATGCTGAACAGTTTCTCGAGTGTTTTCCCATTGCACAAATTACATTTTGTCTTGCTTTTCTATTACAAAACAACAATTTAAAAATATTTAACACTGAACATTTTTAAACATTCTACACCAACAAAGCACAATTTAACTTAAAATTAATGAGTTAGTAAAATAACATTTTTTGGCCATCAGACCCCCTTCTTGAATCAGGCGTGTATTTTTACTGTACAAACAAAAGCAGCCTTGCTGAGCAGAAAAGACTTCTTTTAAAACCTTAGAAAATATTACGAATCTCACTTTGAACACCGTTATAGTAAATGCATTTTATGCATATATTTAGCAAAATGCCCCTCTCTACAGTTTATTTTTCTGGCTGACTAATGAGTTTATGGTCACCGAATATGTTTTTCTGAGGTAAATGTGACATTGTTTACAAGCCGATATATTGACATCTTTGCGCGGCTGAAACACTGATCGAGAGATTACACGAGACAGGAGACGGATTGTAAAGTTGTACTCTTTCTTTTAACTTACCTTCGGATGTTTAGTCATGTTTATTTTGTGCTATAACTAGTAATAAAGCGGAGGAGATGATCAGTTCAGCGATCACTCCACATTAAACAGAGCCAAAACGGCATTTATTGTTTGAATCCTGCAATACAATGGACAGAATTTGAAATCTGAGACTTTGTTTCATATTAAAAGTAACAAAGCACAATGCTTATTGCGATTTATTAGATGGGAGGCGCCCTTCAATGTTCCGTCCATTAACTGAAAACAGGCTAGAATAATCCATTCTTGGATTTAAGAATCGATATCGTTCCGTAAAAATGAGAATCGATTAATATCGAG
>NW_015506602.1:99484-101450 GCF_001515645.1 Sinocyclocheilus grahami
TTTTTCTGGCTGACTAATGAGTTTATGGTCACCGAATATGTTTTTCTGAGGTAAATGTGACATTGTTTACAAGCCGATATATTGACATCTTTGCGCGGCTGAAACACTGATCGAGCGATTACATGAGAGAGGAGACGGATTGTAAAGTTGTACTCTTTCTTTTAACCTACCTTCGGATGTTTAGTCATGTTTATTTTGTGCTATAACTAGTAGTAAAGCGGAGGAGATGATCAGTTCAGCGATCACTCCGCATTAAACAGCGCCAAAACGGCATTTATTGTTTGAATCCTGCAATACAATGGACAGAATTTGAAATCTGAGACTTTGTTTCATATTAAAAGTAACAAAGCACAATGCTTATTGCGATTTATTAGATGGGAAGTGCTCTTCAGTGTTCCGTCCATTAACTGAAAACAGGCTAGACTAATCCATTCTTGGATTTAAGAATTGATATCACTCCGTAACAATGAGAATCGATTAATATCGAGATGTCTATATTTTTGTCTATATATTTTACCCAGCCTGTGTTCGGTACAGTTTATTCGGTCTTTTCGCTTATTTGGCCGAACACACTATTTTTGGCGGAATAATTTCGGTTACTGAACATTCGGTGCATCCCTAGTGTTCGGTGAAGTGTGTGTGTCACGGACTCACCCTCGGGCCGGATCCAGAGCGATGGCTCTCGGCTGGTCCAGATCCTGCCAGAACAACACTTTCCGGTGCGTCCCGTCCAGCTCGGCCACTTCTATCCGATTGGTCTCGGAGTCGGTCCAGTAGAGCTTATTCCCCATCCAGTCACAGGCCAGGCCGTCCGGAGAGGCCAGACTGGACACGACTGTGTTCTGGAGCCCGCCGGGCCCTGACCCGTTAAACAGCGTCCGCTTGATGGCCTCCTCGCTCACGTCGCTCCAGTAAATCAGTCCCTGCTCGTAAACGTAATCCACCGCCGCTGCGTCCTCCAAACCGCCGATCACCACCGTGGCGTTCCCTCGACCGTGAGCCGCATCCACCAACCGCAAGTCCCTCCGGTTCGCATACAAGAGGAGCGGCAGGCCTGCGGGAGACAGAGACGAGACGCAGAGGTCAGAGGTCACGCCTAAACAAATGAGGCTTCATGATTCTGAACGATCACTGCACTAGCAACGCCAGAGTCATGCTGTGATTCTCAGACGACATGTCAGGCTTTCCGCAGGTTTCCCGAAGCTCAACTTAAGACTGAGTAAAGAACATTTAAGCACCGGATTGAAGGGAACACAACATGCTAGCATGTCCCGCCACGCGGATACGCCGTTTCCGTTCAGATCAAATCACAACAACGTAGGAAACTTGTTGAATAAAGTCATTATTTTTTTCTTTTGTGCACAAAAAGTATTCTCGTAGCTTCGTATAATTGCGGATGAACCCCTGATGTCACATGGACTATTTTACAGATCTCCTTGCTACGTTTCTGGACTTGGGAACATTTCAGTTGCCTTGCCGTCTATCCAGGGTCAGAGAGCTCTCAGATTCCATCCAAAATATCTTAATTTACGGGTTTGAAACGATATGAGGGTGAGTAATTAATGACATAATGAATTAATGAACTATCACTTCAAGTGTACTTTTCACGTGCGAACACCTACTGAACTATTGCACTAAAACTAAAAAGAACCAAATCTCTTCAGTAATGAAAGACTCCAGACACGAGCACGACTTCAACCAGTGACCACCGTCACCGACTGTACAGACTCATCACTGCTGCTAGCTGTGCATTTATGTCCATAAAAATTTAGCTTATGAAAAATCCAAACTAGTGTGTGTGTGTGTGTGTGAGAGAGTGAGAGAGAGAGAGTGTGTGTGTGTGTGTGTGTGTGAGAGAGAGCGTGTGTGTGTGAGAGAGAGAGAGAGAGCGTGTGTGTGTGAGAGAGAGAGAGAGAGCGTGTGTGTGAGAGAGAGAGAGAGAGAGAGAGAGAGAGAGAGAGAGAGA
>NW_015506602.1:103826-113425 GCF_001515645.1 Sinocyclocheilus grahami
AACTAGTGTGTGTGTGTGTGTGTGTGTGCGAGAGAGTGAGAGAGAGAGAGTGTGTGTGTGTGTGTGTGAGTGTGAGAGAGAGAGAGAGAGCGTGTGTGTGAGAGAGAGTGAGAGAGAGAGAGAGAGAGAGAGAGAGAGAGAGAGAGAGAGTGTGTGTGTGTGTGTGTGTGTGAGAGAGTGTGCGTGCTTTGCGAGTATAGTGTGAGTGTCTCTCTGCAGGGATCTGGCACCGAATCAAACCTCAATTTGACACTTCCACCACAAACACCGGCACACACTGTGATGGAGGGCGACCTCAACCTTCTCGCCTCCAGCCACGGCCTGTTTTTCTAACATGGGGAATTTCCTTTTCCAAATATTTGGAAAGTTGCAGAACTCCGGGCGACTCCGTGAAGCCCGAGCCAGACTCAGCCGAGGGCAAACAGGGGAAATACTGAGCTTTTTGGACACTTAATATTTGGCCTCAGATCATGTCAACCATTTAGCTGATCTTTCACACTTTTTCAGAGTTTCTTGCTGCTGGCGTTTGTTTGTTTGTTACAGTGTGACTGCTCTCTCACACACACTCACACACAGACACACTCTCTCACACACACACACACACTCTCTCTCACACAAACACACTCACTCTCTCTCACACACACACTCACTCTCTCTCTCACACACACTCACTCTCTCTCACACACAAACACACTCTCTCACACACACTCTCACACTCTCTCTCACACACACTCACTCTCTCTCACACACAAAGACGAGTGTGGTCACCACGATGGCCAGCAGGCTGTTCTTCCACATCACCCGAGACACCTTGGGCTTCCCTGGACGAGACCGAACGGGGCCGCTCTCCAGCTCAAGCAGCGCTGCTGTGGTCGTGGCTGTTGTGGTGGATGGTGTGCGGCTGGTCGGGGGGGCTGTAGGGACTCTGGTGGGCTTCAGGGAGTGCGTCTCGGGTCTCGAGGGTTTGCTGGGTTTCTTGGGTCGGTTGGGTTTGATGGGCGTCCGTGGAGGAGGATGCGGCACTTTGGTGCTGGTGCTTTTAGTCGTGCTGGTGCTGGTGGGCTGTGTGGTGCTGGTGCTTTTAGTCGTGCTGGTGCTGGTGGGCTGTGTGGTGCTGGTTGCCGTGGTAGTGGGTGCGGTCGTCATAGCGACGGTTTCCAGCATCATGAGTGATTCTGACTCAGTGGGTTCAGCGCTGCTGGAGGAGGATGTGGTTGTTGTTGGTGCTGGTTTTGTAGTTGTACTCGTAATTGTAGTCGTGGGTTTGGCTGTTACTCGTCCTTTAGTTGTCGGATGAGTTATACCTGAAAAGATCAAATCGATTGCAGAAACCGACCAGTGTTAGGGTTGGGCTTTTAGTATCATTGAGATACCACTGTAGTTCATATTAATATTCTGAATTAGTTTTTATATTACTCATTTTCGTTCAAGTTTCACTAATTCAGTTGTGTGTTTTTGCCATTTTATTAGCTTTTGGTTGCTTTTAAATATGTTTGAATCATTTTTACTTCAGTCTTAGTTTATTTTAGTACATCGAGTTAGACTGAAGGAAAATGAGAGATGTTGATAGAATCAAATTAAGTTTATTTTTTTGATTTGATTTTTCAGAGCTTTAGTTTTAGTTAACTATAATAACCCTGAAACCAACTTCTGCCTTGATCATTATAATTAAATACTAACCACATACATACAGACAGTTTTTTCTTCGTAATATCTTAATAAATATATATTTGTGTCCCTGCAGCACAAAAGCAGTGTGAGTCGCTGGGGGATATTTGTAGCAATAGCCAGCAATACATTGTATGGGTCACAATTATACATTTCTCTTTTATGCCAAAAATCATTAGGATATTAAGTAAAGATCATGTTCCATGAAGATATTTTGTAAATGTCCTACCGTAAATATATCAGAACTTAATGTTTGATTAGTAATATGCATTGCTAAGAACTTCATTTGAACAACTTTAAAGATGATTTTCTCAATGTTTAGATTTTTTTGCACCCTCAGATTCCAGATTTTCAAATATTGTCCGATCCTAACAAACCATACATCAATGGAAAGCTCAATTATTCATCTCCCTAACCCTTCTGACTGGTTTTGTGCTGCAGGGTCACCAGCTGCAGTGTCCTGGTTCACTGCAGACTATTGACACTCTGTCATTGACTTCATTCCCCATAATCCTTTGCACAGCCTCATCAGCACTCATTGTTTTGAATCAGAAGAGCAGTGACTGCTGATGTGGCTGTGGCTCTGCTCACCCTTGAATATGTTGTAGGTGTTGACTCCGGCGCTGGCTGTCATCAGCGGACACTCATTAAGCACATTTTACTGCATTGCAAAAAAAAAAAAAAACCCTAACCTAAATACATTTTGTAAAAGTAAACACCAATGTACTCTGAGTGCTACTGAATTTAAGGTAAGCTCATCGTGTGGTTTCCATCATTTCAGGAGTTAAATGTGCTTTACACATCAGCTTCAGGAAAACATACAGGATTCATTTTTCTCCTTTTAATTTCCAGGTGAACGATGACATTCATCCTAATAGTGTCTGAACACTGATCATCAGCCGCAGCTCAGATCTAATGCTGGCCTTCGCTGACACTCAAACACACTGTAGCTTTACACACCGCAGCCGCTAAACACACGCCAGCGATCCGGAGTCACTCCGCTTTCAGTCGCTCCCGCTCTCATCCTGGTATTTGGCGCTGGCTTTGATGGCGCGGCCGTTCTGGAGAGGCGTCTCCTCATAATCGCTCCTTCAGAGAAACACACACACACAGGAGCATCAGAAAGCATGGTGTGGATGGCATGAGTGACGTGATGTGGGGACGTACCCGTAAATGACGTCATCGTCCGAGTCGTTGAGCATGGAGAAGGCAGGATTGTCCTTCAGCTGCGAGTCTGCACACACACACACACACACACACACGGTTACGTGACGAAGGCCAGCTTTGCTGCAGAAACACACAGCGATGGACTCACCGTACAGAGCGCTTGTGGAGGGCGAGTAGACGAAGGCTAGCGTGTAGAGATAGAAGTTCAGCAGGCCGTAGAAGGAGAGGAACTCCGCCGGTGCAGACACACTCAGGAGAACCACTTTAGATTTCAACCATTTAACAAAAGTGTTATCTAAACGTTCAACTTGAACTAAAATGAAAAACAAAATCTAATTGAAAATAAACGATAATAGTATGACTTTAAACCAGGGTTATTATAGTTGACTAACATCACAAAGATATTTTTGTTGCTGGAAATAAAATTAAAATCTCTTATTTTCAACTTGAACTATTAAAAACAATTATAAACTATACATTTTAAATTTATTTAAAGAATGGCAAAAAACATTAAAACAAATCACTGAATTTAAGAAAGTTGTAATATAACGAAACCTTAAAAAAGATTTCCGTTACGTGAAATAAACAAAACGTTAAAAATATATATTTAAAAAAACTTTAAACTTAAAAGTATTTGGTTTAACTTGATGCTCTAAAAAAATTTAATGAATAAAAACAGTACAGACTGTATAAAAGGACAAACGGTAAAATTACTAAAACTTGGAAAATATAAAACTAATTTAAAATATTAATAAAAACGAAAAAACCCTGCTTTAAAGCAATGAAATGTCATGATTTTTCTGGGCATGTGTTATTAATGGAAACACATTTACAATCCATACGGACTTCTGGTGACTGATGCGGTACGAGCTCTAGTGGAAGGATATAATTCTGGTAGTGAGTGGAAAGTTCGGCAACAAAGTTGTCTTGCAAAGCCTTGGAGCCGAATCTCAGGTACAGAATGAGCACACTGAGGAAACAGGAAGAGGAAATGCCCTTCACTCATCTGAACGCCTGCATGTGCAGACGCTGCTGTGAACCGAGTGTTTACCTGATCACCAGCACCAGCAGCGTCAGCACCGTCAGGAACTTCAGCCGCAGATCTGAGCAAAACAATCAGACCACCATCACAAACATGCACGCTGTACTCTGTGTGTGTCTGTGTGAGAGAGAGTGTGTGTGTGTGTGTGTGTGTGCGTGAGAGAGAGTGTGTGTGTGAGAGAGAGAGAGAGTGTGTGTCTGTGTGAGTGTGTGAGAGAGAGAGAGTGTGTGTGTGAGAGAGAGAGAGAGTGTGTGTCTGTGTGAGTGTGTGAGAGAGAGAGAGTGTGTGTGTGAGAGAGAGAGAGAGTGTGTGTCTGTGTGAGTGTGTGAGAGAGAGAGAGTGTGTGTGTGAGAGAGAGAGAGAGTGTGTGTCTGTGTGAGTGTGTGAGAGAGAGAGAGTGTGTGTGTGAGAGAGAGAGAGAGTGTGTGTCTGTGTGAGTGTGTGAGAGAGAGAGAGTGTGTGTGTGAGAGAGAGAGAGAGTGTGTGTCTGTGTGAGTGTGTGAGAGAGAGAGAGTGTGTGTGTGAGAGAGAGAGAGAGTGTGTGTCTGTGTGAGTGTGTGAGAGAGAGAGAGTGTGTGTGTGAGAGAGAGAGAGAGTGTGTGTCTGTGTGAGTGTGTGAGAGAGAGAGAGTGTGTGTGTGAGAGAGAGAGAGAGTGTGTGTCTGTGTGAGTGTGTGAGAGAGAGAGAGTGTGTGTGTGAGAGAGAGAGAGAGTGTGTGTCTGTGTGAGTGTGTGAGAGAGAGAGAGTGTGTGTGTGAGAGAGAGAGAGAGTGTGTGTCTGTGTGAGTGTGTGAGAGAGAGAGAGTGTGTGTGTGAGAGAGAGAGAGAGTGTGTGTCTGTGTGAGTGTGTGAGAGAGAGAGAGTGTGTGTGTGAGAGAGAGAGAGAGTGTGTGTCTGTGTGAGTGTGTGAGAGAGAGAGAGTGTGTGTGTGAGAGAGAGAGAGAGTGTGTGTCTGTGTGAGTGTGTGAGAGAGAGAGAGTGTGTGTGTGAGAGAGAGAGAGAGTGTGTGTCTGTGTGAGTGTGTGAGAGAGAGAGAGTGTGTGTGTGAGAGAGAGTGTGTCTGTGTGAGTGTGCGTGAGAGAGAGTGTGTGTGTGAGAGAGAGAGAGTGTGTGTGTGTGAGAGAGAGAGAGAGAGAGAGAGAGAGAGAGAGAGAGAGAGAGAGAGAGAGAGAGAGAGAGAGAGAGAGAGAGAGAGAGAGAGAGAGAGAGAGAGAGAGAGAGAGAGAGAGAGAGAGAGAGAGAGAGAGAGAGAGAGAGAGAGAGAGAGAGAGAGAGAGAGAGAGAGAGAGAGAGAGAGAGAGAGAGAGAGAGAGAGAGAGAGAGAGAGAGAGAGAGAGAGAGAGAGAGAGAGAGAGAGAGAGAGAGAGAGAGAGAGAGAGAGAGAGAGAGAGAGAGAGAGAGAGAGAGAGAGAGAGAGAGAGAGAGAGAGAGAGAGAGAGAGAGAGAGAGAGAGAGAGAGAGAGAGAGAGAGAGAGAGAGAGAGAGAGAGAGAGAGAGAGAGAGAGAGAGAGAGAGAGAGAGAGAGAGAGAGAGAGAGAGAGAGAGAGAGAGAGAGAGAGAGAGAGAGAGAGAGAGAGAGAGAGAGAGAGAGAGAGAGAGAGAGAGAGAGAGAGAGAGAGAGAGAGAGAGAGAGAGAGAGAGAGAGAGAGAGAGAGAGAGAGAGAGAGAGAGAGAGAGAGAGAGAGAGAGAGAGAGAGAGAGAGAGAGAGAGAGAGAGAGAGAGAGAGAGAGAGAGAGAGAGAGAGAGAGAGAGAGAGAGAGAGAGAGAGAGAGAGAGAGAGAGAGAGAGAGAGAGAGAGAGAGAGAGAGAGAGAGAGAGAGAGAGAGAGAGAGAGAGAGAGAGAGAGAGAGAGAGAGAGAGAGAGAGAGAGAGAGAGAGAGAGAGAGAGAGAGAGAGAGAGAGAGAGAGAGAGAGAGAGAGAGAGAGAGAGAGAGAGAGAGAGAGAGAGAGAGAGAGAGAGAGAGAGAGAGAGAGAGAGAGAGAGAGAGAGAGAGAGAGAGAGAGAGAGAGAGAGAGAGAGAGAGAGAGAGAGAGAGAGAGAGAGAGAGAGAGAGAGAGAGAGAGAGAGAGAGAGAGAGAGAGAGAGAGAGAGAGAGAGAGAGAGAGAGAGAGAGAGAGAGAGAGAGAGAGAGAGAGAGAGAGAGAGAGAGAGAGAGAGAGAGAGAGAGAGAGAGAGAGAGAGAGAGAGAGAGAGAGAGAGAGAGAGAGAGAGAGAGAGAGAGAGAGAGAGAGAGAGAGAGAGAGAGAGAGAGAGAGAGAGAGAGAGAGAGAGAGAGAGAGAGAGAGAGAGAGAGAGAGAGAGAGAGAGAGAGAGAGAGAGAGAGAGAGAGAGAGAGAGAGAGAGAGAGAGAGAGAGAGAGAGAGAGAGAGAGAGAGAGAGAGAGAGAGAGAGAGAGAGAGAGAGAGAGAGAGAGAGAGAGAGAGAGAGAGAGAGAGAGAGAGAGAGAGAGAGAGAGAGAGAGAGAGAGAGAGAGAGAGAGAGAGAGAGAGAGAGAGAGAGAGAGAGAGAGAGAGAGAGAGAGAGAGAGAGAGAGAGAGAGAGAGAGAGAGAGAGAGAGAGAGAGAGAGAGAGAGAGAGAGAGAGAGAGAGAGAGAGAGAGAGAGAGAGAGAGAGAGAGAGAGAGAGAGAGAGAGAGAGAGAGAGAGAGAGAGAGAGAGAGAGAGAGAGAGAGAGAGAGAGAGAGAGAGAGAGAGAGAGAGAGAGAGAGAGAGAGAGAGAGAGAGAGAGAGAGAGAGAGAGAGAGAGAGAGAGAGAGAGAGAGAGAGAGAGAGAGAGAGAGAGAGAGAGAGAGAGAGAGAGAGAGAGAGAGAGAGAGAGAGAGAGAGAGAGAGAGAGAGAGAGAGAGAGAGAGAGAGAGAGAGAGAGAGAGAGAGAGAGAGAGAGAGAGAGAGAGAGAGAGAGAGAGAGAGAGAGAGAGAGAGAGAGAGAGAGAGAGAGAGAGAGAGAGAGAGAGAGAGAGAGAGAGAGAGAGAGAGAGAGAGAGAGAGAGAGAGAGAGAGAGAGAGAGAGAGAGAGAGAGAGAGAGAGAGAGAGAGAGAGAGAGAGAGAGAGAGAGAGAGAGAGAGAGAGAGAGAGAGAGAGAGAGAGAGAGAGAGAGAGAGAGAGAGAGAGAGAGAGAGAGAGAGAGAGAGAGAGAGAGAGAGAGAGAGAGAGAGAGAGAGAGAGAGAGAGAGAGAGAGAGAGAGAGAGAGAGAGAGAGAGAGAGAGAGAGAGAGAGAGAGAGAGAGAGAGAGAGAGAGAGAGAGAGAGAGAGAGAGAGAGAGAGAGAGAGAGAGAGAGAGAGAGAGAGAGAGAGAGAGAGAGAGAGAGAGAGAGAGAGAGAGAGAGAGAGAGAGAGAGAGAGAGAGAGAGAGAGAGAGAGAGAGAGAGAGAGAGAGAGAGAGAGAGAGAGAGAGAGAGAGAGAGAGAGAGAGAGAGAGAGAGAGAGAGAGAGAGAGAGAGAGAGAGAGAGAGAGAGAGAGAGAGAGAGAGAGAGAGAGAGAGAGAGAGAGAGAGAGAGAGAGAGAGAGAGAGAGAGAGAGAGAGAGAGAGAGAGAGAGAGAGAGAGAGAGAGAGAGAGAGAGAGAGAGAGAGAGAGAGAGAGAGAGAGAGAGAGAGAGAGAGAGAGAGAGAGAGAGAGAGAGAGAGAGAGAGAGAGAGAGAGAGAGAGAGAGAGAGAGAGAGAGAGAGAGAGAGAGAGAGAGAGAGAGAGAGAGAGAGAGAGAGAGAGAGAGAGAGAGAGAGAGAGAGAGAGAGAGAGAGAGAGAGAGAGAGAGAGAGAGAGAGAGAGAGAGAGAGAGAGAGAGAGAGAGAGAGAGAGAGAGAGAGAGAGAGAGAGAGAGAGAGAGAGAGAGAGAGAGAGAGAGAGAGAGAGAGAGAGAGAGAGAGAGAGAGAGAGAGAGAGAGAGAGAGAGAGAGAGAGAGAGAGAGAGAGAGAGAGAGAGAGAGAGAGAGAGAGAGAGAGAGAGAGAGAGAGAGAGAGAGAGAGAGAGAGAGAGAGAGAGAGAGAGAGAGAGAGAGAGAGAGAGAGAGAGAGAGAGAGAGAGAGAGAGAGAGAGAGAGAGAGAGAGAGAGAGAGAGAGAGAGAGAGAGAGAGAGAGAGAGAGAGAGAGAGAGAGAGAGAGAGAGAGAGAGAGAGAGAGAGAGAGAGAGAGAGAGAGAGAGAGAGAGAGAGAGAGAGAGAGAGAGAGAGAGAGAGAGAGAGAGAGAGAGAGAGAGAGAGAGAGAGAGAGAGAGAGAGAGAGAGAGAGAGAGAGAGAGAGAGAGAGAGAGAGAGAGAGAGAGAGAGAGAGAGAGAGAGAGAGAGAGAGAGAGAGAGAGAGAGAGAGAGAGAGAGAGAGAGAGAGAGAGAGAGAGAGAGAGAGAGAGAGAGAGAGAGAGAGAGAGAGAGAGAGAGAGAGAGAGAGAGAGAGAGAGAGAGAGAGAGAGAGAGAGAGAGAGAGAGAGAGAGAGAGAGAGAGAGAGAGAGAGAGAGAGAGAGAGAGAGAGAGAGAGAGAGAGAGAGAGAGAGAGAGAGAGAGAGAGAGAGAGAGAGAGAGAGAGAGAGAGAGAGAGAGAGAGAGAGAGAGAGAGAGAGAGAGAGAGAGAGAGAGAGAGAGAGAGAGAGAGAGAGAGAGAGAGAGAGAGAGAGAGAGAGAGAGAGAGAGAGAGAGAGAGAGAGAGAGAGAGAGAGAGAGAGAGAGAGAGAGAGAGAGAGAGAGAGAGAGAGAGAGAGAGAGAGAGAGAGAGAGAGAGAGAGAGAGAGAGAGAGAGAGAGAGAGAGAGAGAGAGAGAGAGAGAGAGAGAGAGAGAGAGAGAGAGAGAGAGAGAGAGAGAGAGAGAGAGAGAGAGAGAGAGAGAGAGAGAGAGAGAGAGAGAGAGAGAGAGAGAGAGAGAGAGAGAGAGAGAGAGAGAGAGAGAGAGAGAGAGAGAGAGAGAGAGAGAGAGAGAGAGAGAGAGAGAGAGAGAGAGAGAGAGAGAGAGAGAGAGAGAGAGAGAGAGAGAGAGAGAGAGAGAGAGAGAGAGAGAGAGAGAGAGAGAGAGAGAGAGAGAGAGAGAGAGAGAGAGAGAGAGAGAGAGAGAGAGAGAGAGAGAGAGAGAGAGAGAGAGAGAGAGAGAGAGAGAGAGAGAGAGAGAGAGAGAGAGAGAGAGAGAGAGAGAGAGAGAGAGAGAGAGAGAGAGAGAGAGAGAGAGAGAGAGAGAGAGAGAGAGAGAGAGAGAGAGAGAGAGAGAGAGAGAGAGAGAGAGAGAGAGAGAGAGAGAGAGAGAGAGAGAGTGTGTGTGTGTGTGTGTTACCTGTGTAGGGAGTGTTCTTGAGCTCGGAGCAGGCGCGCAGCACCAGAAACAGCAGATACAGCACATACACAGTCACCAGCAGCAGAAAGAAGATCTTCATGCCCTGCAGCAATTTTACATGTTTATTTTTTTACTGTATTTTCTGTAAATGAAGTTGCATTTATTTTTTTAACTGTGTTTTCCAAAATAAGTAGATTTTTATCATCTGAAACATGATGCAACCTATACTGCAAAGTGACTATTTTATCCTTATATTTTAACCATATTTTCTGTAACACTATTAGCTTTTCAATTATCTCACTGTATTTTCAGAATATAAGTTATTATAGAAACAAGCTGCAACTTATATTCCAAAGCGACTAACTGTATTTTTTACCCATACTTTAAGGAGTCACTTTTTTAAACCATATTTTCCAGAATAATTTTTATTATTATTATTATTATCTAAAATATTCTGTGCCTTTTTTT
>NW_015506602.1:113435-115489 GCF_001515645.1 Sinocyclocheilus grahami
TTTTTTTACTTTTTTGTGTTTTTTTTTTCGGAATGTATTTCCCCCGAAGATGTCAAATGTTTTTATTTTTCCAAAGACAATTTTTTTAATTGTATATTTTTACTGTATTTTCTGTAATACAAGTTGCATTTTTTCTCATCTGAAAATCTGCGACTTACATTCTTTAATTTTGTTTACAGTATTTGCATTTATTATTTTTTTCAGATTGTTTTACAGTATTTTTCAGAATTTACGTTTTTTTCTGAATCATCTGAAATGTATAAAAAAATGAATACGGTTGATAATAAACACCACTATAATTTGTTTTATAATTATATTTTTCATTCCTTAATAGCATCACAAGTGAAGGATTTATTTTAGAGGGGAACAGTGTTTATAATGTTTCATTTTACATTATTTCTGAATGTAGTAAAATGTGACTCATCTGTGTTTAGTGTGACTTATTTTCTGGAAAACAACATTCTTTTTTATATTCAGTAATATGATTATTCTGACTGTGTGGAGCTGAGAGAAACTCACCTGGAAGTTCTGGATGTCCACTTTGTACTGATACGTGGGATCCTGCAGCTCATTCACCCTAATAATAATAATAATAATAATAATAATAAAAACATGATGAAGATCCCATCAGACAGCAGCTCTGAGTGAAGAGCAGCAGGTTTCTCACGTTTGCCAGATTCCCAGCGTGACGGCCGAGAGCCACAGCAGCCCCACGATCAGCAGCTTGGGCAGGTAGAAGGTGAGGAGCCTCCGGTCCGCCTGCAGGTGAGAGCACAGGTGAGTGAGCGAGCCGAGGGTGTGCTCCAGCGAGGGCCGTCAGGGGCCGTACCTGCACTCGGAGCCCGTGATACACACACAGCCAGAAGAGCAGCAGCGCACACAGGAACAGAGCCTGGAAGAACGCGTCCAGCGTTCCCGGAAACCAGCTGTTCACCAGGAAGGACAGCGGGAAGAACGGATCTACAACACAGCATCGGCACATCAGATAAAGAAGTCTCTCCTGCTCACACAGGCTGCTTTTACTTGATCAAAAACACAGTCAAAATTATGAAATATTATTGCAATCTAAAACAGCTGTTTTCTATGTGAATCTCTGTTAAACTGTAATGTGTTTCGGTGATGCGCAGCTGTATTTTCAGCATCATTCCTCCAGTCTTCAGCGTCACATGATCATTTATTTGAAATAGAAATGTGCTGAATGAAAGCATTAGTTTCTTGCGGTCTCACCGTTATACAGCAGCAGCAGCGGCAGGAGAACAGACATCCACTTCTGCTCCACGCCCCAGTCCCTCATGGAGAACTTGCGCAAGGAGTGAGCGAACACACACTGCACACAAACACAACATGAGCTTCAGACGCCGGAGATCCGCTCAGTCATGCACACGGTCTGCGGCGGTAACTCACGGTCACGATGAAGGTCATCACCACAAACACGAAGCGGAACCAGATCTCCACCTGAGAGAACGTGGCGTTGTACATCTTGAACTGAGGAAGCACAAAACACAGAGAAACAGACTCGAGCGTGATCCTGGATTTCACTGCTGTACTGCATCATATCTGCTGAATGAATCCGGCTCCTGTTTGTAGCTCCGAGCCGCATCCTTCGCCAAAGCGCAGTGGATTGTGGGTAATATGAGCCATTAGAGTAGCCGATCATCCAGGATTCTGGCAAATACTTTTGTGTAATTAAAACCGAAAAACCATTAAAGCTAATCCATATATATCTAATTTGCAGCATGTTTTATTTTATTTTGTGAAAAGCTGTACATGAGGGAAAGTTTTAGATTTCTTTGAGTCCAGCATTCAGCTACCTAATATTAGGCCACTTTTGCACATCAGCAGATTTTTTCTCTCAACATGCAGAACAGAGTTAAAATCTGAACTCACCACAAAAGTCACGTTTCTGATTCTGTCCTGCAGGCTCCTGAAGCTGACGTTGATCTTGTACTGAGTGTAGTTCAGATATCCCAGATGCAGCACGATGATCTCGTCACACGCCTGCTGATGCTGTAACACACACACACACACACACACACACACACACACACACACAC
>NW_015506602.1:115504-118750 GCF_001515645.1 Sinocyclocheilus grahami
CGGCACGCCCGCTCAGGCTCTATCACACACACACACACACACACACACACACACACACACACACTCATGAGGATCGGACTGACGGCCGGAGCATCACAGACACACACACAGACACACAGACACGCGCGCACACACACACACACGCGCACTCATGAGGATCGGACTGACAGCTGGAGTGTCACACACACACACACACACACACACACACAGACACAGACACACACACACACACACACACACACACACGCGCACACACACACAGCCACCAAGACACACACACACACACACACACACACACACACACACACACTCATGAGGATCGGACTGACAGCTGGAGCGTCACACACACACACACACACACACACACACAGACACAGACACAGACACGCGCGCACACAGACACACACGCGCGCACTCATGAGGATCGGACTGACGGCCGGAGCTTCACACACACAGACAGACAGACAGACACACACACTCATGAGGATCGGACTGACGGCCGGAGCGTCACACACACAAACAGACACACACACAAAGACATGCGCACAGACACACACACACTCTCACACACAGACATGCGCACACACACAGGCAAGTGCACACACAGACACGTGCACAGAAACACACACAGAACACAGACACAGACACAGACACGCGCGCACACAGACACACACGCGCGCACTCATGAGGATCGGACTGACGGCCGGAGCGTCACACACACAAACAGACACACACACAAAGACATGCGCACAGACACACACACACTCTCACACACAGACATGCGCACACACACAGGCAAGTGCACACACAGACACGTGCACAGAAACACACACAGACACGCGCGCACACACAGAGACATACACTCTCTCTCACACACGCACGCACGCACACACACATACACACACACTCACGGCGGTGCAGTGCAGGCTTCGGTTCTTGTTGTGCATGTTGTTGCTGATGCGCATCACGCTGGCGTCCTGCGTCACACCCTGCAGCTCCACGTTCATCCCAAACTCCCTCAAACTCAAATCTGCAACTGAAGACACACTTCATCAGCACGACTCGCTCACAAACAGAGCCAGTGAATCAGTGCATGAAGACGCGGCTCACTGTTGCTGTCCAGCTGAATGATGCACGTGAGCCAGAGCTGCTGGTTGTAGTTGGACAGCAGCTGAGATCTGAGGTTGAAAGGGCCGGTCTGAAGACAAAACCACTCACATTTAACCCCAAAATACACTTACACTAACCCTCAAAAGCTTGGAATAATAGAGACACTTAAATGTTTCTGAAAGAAGTCTCTTCTGCTCACCAAGACTGCATTTATCTGATTAAAAATACAATAAAAATATGAAATATTCTGAATCCTGAAAAATACACTATGAAGGTTTCCACAATAATATTGTGCAGCACAACTGTTCTCAACACTGCTAATAATCAGAAATGTGTCTCGAGCAGCAGATCAGCATATTATACTGATTTCTGAAGATCATGTGACACTGAAGACTGGAGGAATGATGCTGAAAATACAGCTGCGCA
Source organism: Sinocyclocheilus grahami (assembly GCF_001515645.1). Lineage (NCBI taxonomy): Eukaryota > Metazoa > Chordata > Actinopteri > Cypriniformes > Cyprinidae > Sinocyclocheilus > Sinocyclocheilus grahami. The sequence continues at coordinate 117,041 of NW_015506602.1, forward strand.
TCACAGAAATACATTACAGTTTAATATATATTCACATAGAACACAGCTGATTTAGATTCTAATAATATTTACTGTTTTTATGATCAAACAAATGCAGCACTGGTGAGCAGGAGAGACAAAAGAAATAAATATTTAGGAGCAAATCTGCAGCTGATCGCACGACTCTCACCTTTGATCCATTGGCGCTGATGTCTAAACTGTTGCAATAATTCTCACTGATGATCTTCGGTCCTGCAGGAGAGACGTTTATCAGTCAGTTCAGCTGCACATCTCGTATAATAATGCCTTGCTTTTGTGTGTTTCAGTCCTGCCACGATAGAAATCAGCCACTGTGTGCCTTTCTCTGAGAATGCACTCGTTTAGAGTTACTGAAACACAGCGCTCAGTCTGCTGGGATTCGATCTAGTCTGGATTTTATATACGTGTGTATCTATATATATATATATAAAGCTTCATGATCTGGAGACTTATAATATTCACTCAAAATAAACTGTTTAGTAACTTCATCATAACGGAAGATTTAAATGGTAGATGTGTTCAAATAAACAGGCATTTTTACGTTTTAAGTGCACTGAACGAGAGTTGTGAAATGACACACTAGGTCTCTGAGGGTCTCGAATGAAACGTTAGGAGCTCGACAGCGAGCAGGTGAATGCTGGGAAAGCAGAGCTCTTACCTGACACACCGATGAGAGTGGAGACGCCGAAGCAGAAGAAGAAAACCACGAACACCAGAACGAAGTGCCTCTTAGAGAGAGTGTAGAGACGCATAGGGGCCAACCTGCAGCGCACACACACACACGCACACACACACGCACGCGCACACACACACACACACACACACACACACGAGTCAACATCACACGCAATACTGATTCATATCCACAGCACAATAACAGTTACAAACGTTTTTCAACGGTTACACATACATGTTTAATTCATATATATAGATGAATATAGATAGATATAATGTTGCAATTTATAAAAATATTTTTATTTTTAAAATCTATTTCAAAACATTATTTTAAAACTTTGTTTATTTAAACGGGGAGTCATCTCAATTATCACCAGTAAAGTATGGAGTGCCACAAGGATCTGTCCTAGGTACTCTGCTATTTTCAATATACATGTTGCCCCTTGGTAATATTATTAGAAAATACGGGAAAGGCCAGGGCGATAAAACGGTATCGATATTTATCGACGGTACACCTTCTTCGATAACGATATAAAAATGTTCGATATAGTGCATGATATACTGTAGGCACGTGCTCTGAGTAACGCAGACCGCACACAAACACAAACATGAGTGCTGTGCTGCCTGTGATGAAGAGATTGTGAGTAAAGAATGAATATGAGTCGAATTTAAAATAAACATTTGCATTTGAATGTTAGGAGTGCGTCAGGGAGCGTCATCAGTGGAGCGAGACGCGGTGATGATGATGTAAGTGTAGTTGCACGACTAGTTCATATTCATTCAAAACATTAGAGAAATATAGAAGCTCAACGCGGAGAAGATCTTGATTAGGTGAAAACCCAAACCTAGCCATTCACACAGAACACATATTCAGCACATTTTTTAGACGGACAGACACGACTGCTGCACTATAAAAATAACTCCAATTAAATAGCTCTGTGTTTTAAAAAAGGTTATAAAAAATGTCAATAATTATTGATACCGAACGATATGAAACATTATAACGTTGATACATTT
>NW_015506602.1:122486-125716 GCF_001515645.1 Sinocyclocheilus grahami
CACTGGATAACCCCACAGACACCCTGCGGGTCCCACACACACACACACACACACACACACACACACACACACACTCATGAGGATCGGACTGACAGCTGGAGCGTCACACACACACACACACTCATGAGGATCGGACTGACAGCTGGAGCGTCACACACACACACACACTCATGAGGATCGGACTGACAGCTGGAGCGTCACACACACACACACACTCATGAGGATCGGACTGACAGCTGGAGCGTCACACACACACACACACACACACACACAGACACAGACACAGACACGCGCGCACACAGACACACACGCGCGCACTCATGAGGATCGGACTGACGGCCGGAGCGTCACACACACAAACAGACACACACACAAAGACATGCGCACAGACACACACACACTCTCACACACAGACATGCGCACACACACAGGCAAGTGCACACACAGACACGTGCACAGAAACACACACAGACACGCGCGCACACACAGAGACATACACTCTCTCTCACACACGCACGCACGCACACACACATACACACACACTCACGGCGGTGCAGTGCAGGCTTCGGTTCTTGTTGTGCATGTTGTTGCTGATGCGCATCACGCTGGCGTCCTGCGTCACACCCTGCAGCTCCACGTTCATCCCAAACTCCCTCAAACTCAAATCTGCAACTGAAGACACACTTCATCAGCACGACTCGCTCACAAACAGAGCCAGTGAATCAGTGCATGAAGACGCGGCTCACTGTTGCTGTCCAGCTGAATGATGCACGTGAGCCAGAGCTGCTGGTTGTAGTTGGACAGCAGCTGAGATCTGAGGTTGAAAGGGCCGGTCTGAAGACAAAACCACTCACATTTAACCCCAAAATACACTTACACTAACCCTCAAAAGCTTGGAATAATAGAGACACTTAAATGTTTCTGAAAGAAGTCTCTTCTGCTCACCAAGACTGCATTTATCTGATTAAAAATACAATAAAAATATGAAATATTCTGAATCCTGAAAAATACACTATGAAGGTTTCCACAATAATATTGTGCAGCACAACTGTTCTCAACACTGCTAATAATCAGAAATGTGTCTCGAGCAGCAGATCAGCATATTATACTGATTTCTGAAGATCATGTGACACTGAAGACTGGAGGAATGATGCTGAAAATACAGCTGCACATCACAGAAATACATTACAGTTTAACACATATTCACATAGAACACAGCTGATTTAGATTCTAATAATATTTACTGTTTTTATGATCAAACAAATGCAGCACTGGTGAGCAGGAGAGACAAAAGAAATAAATATTTAGGAGCAAATCTGCAGCTGATCGCACGACTCTCACCTTTGATCCATTGGCGCTGATGTCTAAACTGTTGCAATAATTCTCACTGATGATCTTCGGTCCTGCAGGAGAGACGTTTATCAGTCAGTTCAGCTGCACATCTCGTATAATAATGCCTTGCTTTTGTGTGTTTCAGTCCTGCCACGATAGAAATCAGCCACTGTGTGCCTTTCTCTGAGAATGCACTCGTTTAGAGTTACTGAAACACAGCGCTCAGTCTGCTGGGATTCGATCTAGTCTGGATTTTATATACGCGTGTATCTATATATATATATATAAAGCTTCATGATCTGGAGACTTGTAATATTCACTCAAAATAAACTGTTTAGTAACTTCATCATAACGGAAGATTTAAATGGTAGATGTGTTCAAATAAACAGGCATTTTTACGTTTTAAGTGCACTGAACGAGAGTTGTGAAATGACACACTAGGTCTCTGAGGGTCTCGAATGAAACGTTAGGAGCTCGACAGCGAGCAGGTGAATGCTGGGAAAGTTACCTGACTACCTGACACACCGATGAGAGTGGAGACGCCGAAGCAGAAGAAGAAAACCACGAACACCAGAACGAAGTGAGAGAGTGTAAGAGTGTAGAGACGCATAGGGGCCAACCTGCAGCGCACACACACACACGCACACACACACGCACGCGCACACACACACACACACACACACACACACGAGTCAACATCACACGCAATACTGATTCATATCCACAGCACAATAACAGTTACAAACGTTTTTCAACGGTTACACATACATGTTTAATTCATATATATAGATGAATATAGATAGATATAATGTTGCAATTTATAAAAATATTTTTATTTTTAAAATCTATTTCAAAACATTATTTTAAAACTTTGTTTATTTAAACGGGGAGTCATCTCAATTATCACCAGTAAAGTATGGAGTGCCACAAGGATCTGTCCTAGGTACTCTGCTATTTTCAATATACATGTTGCCCCTTGGTAATATTATTAGAAAATACGGGAAAGGCCAGGGCGATAAAACGGTATCGATATTTATCGACGGTACACCTTCTTCGATAACGATATAAAAATGTTCGATATAGTGCATGATATACTGTAGGCACGTGCTCTGAGTAACGCAGACCGCACACAAACACAAACATGAGTGCTGTGCTGCCTGTGATGAAGAGATTGTGAGTAAAGAATGAATATGAGTCAAATTTAAAATAAACATTTGCATTTGAATGTTAGGAGTGCGTCAGGGAGCGTCATCAGTGGAGCGAGACGCGGTGATGATGATGTAAGTGTAGTTGCACGACTAGTTCATATTCATTCAAAACATTAGAGAAATATAGAAGCTCAACGCGGAGAAGATGTTGTTGCATTTTAATGTTTTGTTAGTCTAGCCCACGAGACGCGCCGCTGCTGTGCTATGCATTCAAAATATTAGAGAAATATAGAAGCTCAACGCGGAGAAGATCTTGATTAGGTGAAAACCCAAACCTAGCCATTCACACAGAACACATATTCAGCACATTTTTTAGACGGACAGACACGACTGCTGCACTATAAAAATAACTCCAATTAAATAGCTCTGTGTTTTAAAAAAGGTTATAAAAAATGTCAATAATTATTGATACCGAACGATATGAAACATTATAACGTTGATACATTTGAACTATATCGCCCAGCCCTAATACAGGATTAGTTTCCACTGTTATGCCGATGATACTCAACTATATATCTCAACAAGACCAGATGAAACTTCTAAATTATCTAAGCTAACGGAGTGTGTTAAAAATGTAAAAGAATGGATGACCAATAATTTTCTCCTATTAAATTCGGATAAGACAGAGATATTACTTATTGGACCAAAAGACAGTACACCGAATCTCGTGGATTACAATTTGCAACTAGA
>NW_015506602.1:125970-126933 GCF_001515645.1 Sinocyclocheilus grahami
CACACACACACACACACACACTCTCTCTCTCTCTCTCTCTCTCACACACACACACACACACACACACACACACACACACACACGGAAATGAAATAAGATCACGCCCACATCCCCCCCCCCACACCGGAGGCAGCAGCAGCAGCAGCAAACACGACACACAAAAGCATCTCTTAATATAAAGCAACCCCACATATAAATCAATTATTCATGAGAGTAATTAGTGTGAAGCGCGCGCCGCGCACGTGTGCTCAGGTTCTCTCTCAAACATCTGGAGCTCAACGCGTTTCCTAGCGCTTCTTCTGTGTGTGTGTGTGTGTGTGTGTGTGTGAGAGAGAGAGAGAGAGAGAGAGAGAGTGTGTGTGTGTGTGTGTGTGTGTGAGAGAGAGAGAGAGAGAGAGAGAGAGAGAGAGTATGTGTGTACTCACCGCTCCATCGCGCGGCTTTCACTCCGTCTGCGACGCGAATAATAAATCAGAAGCGTGTTTACTGGCCGCGCTCTTCCGCACACATCAGCCCGCTGACGTCACCCGCACGAGGTCACGTGACCCCGCCGCAGTGCGCATGCGCCATCTGCCTTACTTTCATTCAAAACGAACATTTAGCGCACATTAAACATTTTTTTTTTTTACATATTTAATGCCATATAGTATGAATGTATTGGTCTGGTCATTATGAGAAATTAATCACAGGTGTATGGATTGCCTGGATTCGAGCGCACGCTGTGTCTAACGCGCCGCGGTCTGTGTGTAAACACGAGTAATCTCACGCGTTGAGAGCTGGTTACCTGTAGAAGCGCTCGCTCTTGTAGGGCGTCAGGTCCTGCTTCAGCTCGCTGCAGGCCTCCAGTATTCTCCTGCAGAGCTGCTTCACCTCCCCGAGCACTGGCTCCTGCGGCCGCTCCATGCCTCCTCACCGACGGATCTGCGCGACACGTGATCGAACGCGTTCAGGACCACGGACAGG
>NW_015506602.1:128282-142289 GCF_001515645.1 Sinocyclocheilus grahami
GAGAGAGAGAGAGAGAGAGAGAGAGAGTATGTGTGTACTCACCGCTCCATCGCGCGGCTTTCACTCCGTCTGCGACGCGAATAATAAAGCAGAAGCGTGTTTACTGGCCGCGCTCTTCCGCACACATCAGCCCGCTGACGTCACCCGCACGAGGTCACGTGACCCCGCCGCAGTGCGCATGCGCCATCTGCCTTACTTCTTTCATTCAAAACGAACATTTAGCGCACATTAAACATTTTTTTTTTTTACATATTTAATGCCATATAGTATGAATGTATTGGTCTGGTCATTATGAGAAATTAATCACAGGTGTATGGATCGCCTGGATTCGAGCGCACGCTGTGTCTAACGCGCCGCGGTCTGTGTGTAAACACGAGTAATCTCACGCGTTGAGAGCTGGTTACCTGTAGAAGCGCTCGCTCTTGTAGGGCGTCAGGTCCTGCTTCAGCTCGCTGCAGGCCTCCAGTATTCTCCTGCAGAGCTGCTTCACCTCCCCGAGCACTGGCTCCTGCGGCCGCTCCATGCCTCCTCACCGACGGATCTGCGCGACACGTGATCGAACGCGTTCAGGACCACGGACAGGTCCTCCGCTCACTGCATAGGGCTCACTGCATAGGGCTCACTGCATAGCGCTCACTGCATAGGGCTCACTACATAGGGCTCTTCAACCATAAAAACATTTTCGAAAACGCATATAAAAGGCATAGTTGTATAGTTTTATGCTTTTATATTAAATATTCTATATATTTTCTTATATTTGCATGAAGTGGCTTGACGCTTTATTGTTTTGCAATTTTTAAAGTTAGTATAATGTGCTCACTGCATAGGGCTCACTGCATAGGGCTCACTGCATAGGGCTCACTGCATAGGGCTCACTGCATAGGGCTCACTGCATAGGGCTCACTGCATAGGGCTCACTGCATAGGGCTCACTGCATAGCGCTCACTGCATAGGGCTCACTGCATAGGGCTCACTGCATAGGGCTCACTGCATAGGGCTCTTCAACCATAAAAACATTTTCGAAAACGCATATAAAAGGCATAGTTCTATAGTTTTATGCTTTTATATTAAATATTCTCTATATTTTCTTATATTTGCATGAAGTGGCTTGACGCTTTATTGTTTTGCAATTTTTAAAGTTAGTATAATGTATCACTTACCCTAAACATGAACACTAAACACAAGTTAATACACCAGCTATAGCGACAAACACGACTAATCAGTCGATATAACAAAACGCATAATTCTATACATTTATGCAGACGCTTTTGTGCAAAATATTCTCTGAATTTCCCTTAAATATGAAGCGGCTTAGTATTGTTTTGCTATTTATTTACTTTGGTATAATATAGAGTATATACTATATGTAATGTAAATAGTATAATGTACTGGTTTAAGAAACCCCTTTGTTTTTTTCCACTAAAATCATACATTTATATAAAAATAGTAGCTTGACTTTAGCAAAACTAAACATTGTTTTTAGTCTAAATTACACAAAAATATAAACTATAAAAGGTATACAAAATAAAACACACAAAGTATATAAAAAATGGCAATGCAAGTGAATTGAGTGTTTCAGAGAACCCTTTAGCAAGCAAATGTAATGCACTCTATTCACTGCGGTTGTACCATGGTGAAGTAATGGTAATACCACGCTGCTTATGCAGTGCTGCAGAATGACTCGGATATCACCGTATTTAAATAGCATTTACTTTTAACACAGCACTTCATTTTATAATCACGTTTCTCCAATGTGCGTTTACGTTACTGATAAAAGCATGCAAATGATGCTCGTGACTTTGGTATAATCAGTGTGTTTGTTACGCAGACACTCAGGAGAGATATTTCAACCTGTACACTTTTATTGGGCTACGCACAGACAAAGGACACAATTCAGCTTTTGAGGAACAACACAACTGTTCATTACAGTACAATGCAAACCCTAGTGCATAGGCTTCAAGTTAGTCACGCCTGACCCCCCAGAGTCCGTTTACTAAACAAGAGTCAAAAAAGGGGAACTGGCGAAGCATGAGATTCCCCTAAATATACAGTATAGGGCAAATAAACCGATAAAGACGCTTCCAAAAAAGTAACCGAGACAACAAGTCCTAACTTTCCTGCCAAGCGGTCACCTCAAACCCAAACGGCATCATGGGTGCATTTCGCTTATTTTTGACGGAATGGACTAAAGCAAACGTGAATCCAAAATGTATTGCAATTATAACGAACCGTGGCGTGCATCTTCAGTTCCAAAGCCATTCCATGCTCCCCTCTTCCAAAACAAACACGTTCCTTAAAAAACAAGTAATATCATTTACCCAGCATGCCTCTGTGCCCTTCAATACAAACATTCGCTCACCAAAGTCACGTTTTCCTTCTCCAAAGCACTGACCTATTCCTACGAATACCAAGCACATTTCAAATAACAATAAAGTCAGAATCGGAACACGTATAAGACGCGCATCGGATGGAGCAGGTGATGCAACAGTTAAAGCACGACGCTCTAAAACTGTGTTCTGGTTTCGACTCCAAAACCCACCGCCGTCCAATCCTCATCCACAAACACCGCTTCAGCGCCATCCACGTTATATACACGACACCAGCTGAAGAACCGTTTGTACACCAATAACGCTCACACTTACTAAAGGTGGATTAAATGGCAGAAATCCGACGGTAGAGAAAGCACAATATTGCACAAACAAGACATAAATAAATAAATAAACAAACTCTTCCGTTGAGAACATCGACTACTTTTTCTGGAATCACCATCAGGGGACTCTCCGCATGAAACAAAACACCGTTTTGACATAAGACAGACACGCATGCACACAAACGTGTTTTTATGCTGCGATGGCTTCCGATCACCAATACTGTCGAACTCTTTCAAAAACACCGAACCACTAAAAACAATGTAATGATTACTGTTGCAGGCCTTTAAATTCACTCTCCTCTGATCTGGGACTCGTCTATTCATGCCGTATCGCTTGCTTGTTTTGTTGGTATCAGTCAAATCAAATAAAAAGAAAACGTTACGCATGTTGCGTAATCCTCACTGCTGTTCCTCGCAAACCTACTGCTGAATTACACGGTGATATTCTTAGCACTGACAACAAAACGTGTCACACAAACATCATTTTCAAAAAAATGAAAGGTATGACATTGCTGAAGCACGGTAGAAAAATATCTCCTGTTTGCGCATGTCGAGGTGGACTAAATGTGGCTTGAGAGCCATTACACAAAATCACTTCACAGAAGCGTCAGCAGGGGGCAGTCACTTCATGTGGTAGTGGTGGTGGGGGGGGGGCATGAGTACTGATTGGCATTTCACTTCCTGTTTCACAGCAGGAAAGAGACGCACAATCAGAGTGAACAAGACGGCTACAAAAAAACAAAGAAATGCAAAACGCACTAATAAAGTGTGGATGAACAAACAAACAAACATTCAAGAGGAATTAATCATTAAAAACATCTAAGTGCTAATGAATACAGCATCAATGCTTTTACCGTTAAGCTTATTCGGTCTGCCAAAGCAAGTCCATCCTAACAGAAATACCTAGAGTGTACTGTATATTCAGTCTAACTATTTCTTAGTAAAATACATTTTTATGACTGCAAGCCAAAAGCATCTAATCAGATGCTAGCTGTTGAACTCCAAGGGTAAAGTCCCTGGAAGCGAGTTTAGATATTACGTCCTCAAAGTGTGACAAACATTAGTATCTTATGCAAAAACAAATTAATTAGTAATGACAGTATGTTGTACAGCAATTGATTTCAGTGCCCAGTAGTACCTCTAACACTCGGAAAATGTGGCTTCCCAGATGTAGTTTTCAAGTATTAGTACTGCATCTTAAACTGGGAAAAAAATGCTTAAACGGACAACAGAGAGCAAAGAAAGAAATGGTATAACTGGCTAAAATGTTCCAGCCCAGTCGATCACTTGAGGCGCTGGGTGACATTAGCAAGTGCTACAGCAAAAGCCTGCACAGCTGAGAAGGGGTACTGAAAGTCCAAGATGTATGCATTCCCATCGATCCTTCCGAATTGCATCACCTACACAGAGTGAAATAGAAGTTAGAAAGCACACAAATGCTGTCCAAAAGAAACAACATCTAACGCTTCTTGCGTACCTGTCTCCCCTCGAGCTCAATCTGGAAGTTCTTTGCCGATTCCTGCGTGACTCTTCCTCCAAAGTCCAGCTGGTAGACCTGCGTGGCTTCATTCCAAAGAGGCTGTTTGTTGGCCATGATGTAGACGAACCCTTGGCTGCCGAGGCCGCGGTCTTCTTTCTCGTTAGCCTTTCGGCATTTGATTTCGTCCTCGCAGCCTCCCGCCCGCAAATTCCTTTTTGATTTCCAGCTCTTTTTACCGCTCTGGCTCTGGTTCATCAGCTCGTCGCCGCTGATGAAGAGCTCTGGCTCGCTCTCGGAGCTGTCCTGGAACTCGTTTGTGGTGGCCTTGCTTAGCTTTTTGGCTTTCAGCTGCTCTTTCTGGCCTTTCGGTTTCTTCTTGTCTCGTCCACCTAACCTCGGACTGGAGATGAGGGAGTTGAAGTCACTGAGGGCACGGCCCTCTTTTTTGGACTTGTTGCCCCCTTCTGTGATTGCTGGAACGTTGGCTTCATCCGCCCGACTGTTGTCCAAACGCTTTCGGTTCTTCTTGCCAAACCTGTCCGCTCTTTGAGGAACCGGGCTTTCGTTCAGTGACAGCACCTCCTGAAAGCCTTCCCCAGCTTCGGCGATAGCCTCTGGAGGACTGACCGCATTCTGGTGGTCTGGAGGTGGCGTAGGATGAGGGGGTGGTTGGGGGGGAGGAGAAAGAACAGGCTTATCCAGCATGTGGGAGGTCTTTGGTGGAAGGGATGGTGCAGGACCTGGGGGGCTTGGCATGGGTGGACAAGGATTGTAAGAACCCCATGGATGAAGAGGAATGGGAGTCATAGGCAGACTAGAACAAGAAGCTGTCCCAGGGTACATTGGTGGGAGGGGGCAGCAAGCAAGGTTGGGCAAATTGGGAGGATAACCAGGTGGCATGACCACTGCTTGGTCCTGCTGGGAAAAGGGAAGAGGAGTAACCACCTCTTTGGGAGAGGTAGGACGTGGAGAAGCTTGCACGGAACCACTGTAGGCTGCACTTGGTGGATAGGGCAGAGCAATCTGGTATGCTCCTGCTGGTTGGAAAGTTGTGGCGTTAGGACTTGTTGGAGATTTAGGCGAGAGGACAAACGGAAGACGGGAGACGTCCAGATGCTGTGCAGGGCTGAGGATGAGTGGGGGAGGTTTGTGGGAAGCAGGAGGTCCAGACGTGGGCAGAGTAGCTGTACGCTCTTGGGGGACCCAAATCTCTTCAGTAGCAGACGGATCCCATTGATACGGCGGTGGCCGTTTGACTGTCAAACTCACAACCTCCGTATTAAGAGCCATTTGCCTCAAAGACTGATTTAATGCCTCATCCTCTGTAAAGGCGGAGTTGATATAGTCAGCCCTTTCCCTGTTTCCACCTCCACTAGCCACTCCACCGGTGCCATCCATACTGAGTAGGCTGTAGGAGGACTGGGAAGGCAGAGGCGAGGCACTGTTGGAGTGCACTATAACAGTGCTGTGAGGTGCACCACCTCCGGTTGGTGGGAAATCTTGCCTAATGATTGTTCCCCCAGCTATTCCATTACTTCCACTGCTGGTGGCCCCAGCGCTGACCCCACCGTTACTACTGCACTGACTGCATGTATAAAGAGCTGTTGGCCCTCTCGGCTGGTAGGAAGCAGACAAAGTACTGGCTTTGGTCTTGGAGGGTAGGGTCCTCTGGGGATCCAGCATCTGAGAAACCTTCAGCGCAGCTTCCCGACTGTTCCGCCTCATGGTAGCATGAATCAAGCTGCTGTCCAATCTCTGGCCAGGGTTCCGCCCTGCTCCAACCTGATTGGCTGTGTCAGGGTAAGGGGGCGGGTCCCCACTGGGTATAGAGTACCTTGGCACAGTGAGACGGTTCAACGTGGCTGAGGCATAGGGCAACTGCACCTTCTTCCCCTCCACAGCAGAGGAAGATGATGAGACCCTGAGGGTGGCGGAGCTTCCCGGGACCTGCAGCGTGTAAACATTCTGGTTGCAAACAAGTCGCGAGCGGGGACGACACACCTCCTCCACATTTCCGCTGCTGTCAAATGTGGTGATGCGTTCGTAGCCCAGTGGGGTTGGGTACTGAGCTGCCTGCGCACCAGGTGGATACAAGGTCAGATCCCCTTTCTTTACACAAGCTTCCCCTGAGGATGAAGTGCTAGAGTTGCTTCCCGTTGCCCCAGAGGTGGAATTCGTAGAAGCAGCAGCCGAAACTGCGACTGTGGCAGCTGCCATTGCTGCGGCAACTGTGCCAGGGTAAGGAGGGGGAGGGTTCATTTTGCTAATCTCAAGAGGGGCAGTAAAAACTACTGCATCACCCTCAGCCAGTTGTGGGGCAGGCCGAGTGGTTTTAATTTTAAGCAGGAGCTCATGTTCCCCACGCTCCGCACTGTGTTCTGCTGTTGGGGGAACGTCCGGGATGGTACTCTGCGGAAGCTGAATGACCGGGCATGACTGTTGACCTGAGGGCAAAGCTGGAACGGGGATTTGGATCTGATGCTGCTGTTGCAACTGCTGCTGCATTTGCTGGTGCTGCAGCTGCAGTTGCATTTGCAGATGCTGCTGTTGGATTTGATGCTGAAACTGTTGCTGCATTTGCTGTTGCTGCTGCATCTGTTGGATCTGCTGTTGCATGTGTTGCTGCTGCTGTTGCTGCATGTGCTGATGCTGCAACAACTGTTGATGCTGCAGCTGATATTGTTGAAGCTGTTGCTGTAGCTGTTGATGCTGCTGCTGCTGTTGATAATGTTGATGCAGTTGATGCTGTTGTTGTTGTTGTGATTGCTGCTGCTGCTGCTGTTGTTGTTGGGATTGCGCAACTAAAAGCCGACCAACTTCCATACCTCCAAAGATTACCTGTCCAGGACTAGAATACCTGGCAGGAACGGTGTACTGTGCCGTGAGCACAGTGTCCTGCTGTCCTTGGTCAGACACCCCAGGTGGTGCCACAGTCGATGTTGGATTGGACAACACATCCAACTGGACGTTTTGATTGGCTAGTAGGGATTGGACAAGGCCGATGCTTTGGGTTGGGGACATGGCTTGCGCGGGGCTGTGTATGGGGGCGATGGGTATGTTGACAGTGCAAGGTGAATTATCATCAGTGATTCCTGATGCTCCTGTGACAGGCAGGTCGTCCTCATCCTCACTGAAGACATTAGGACTAAACATAGGTAGGTTAATGTATTCCACTGAGATCTTCCTCACCTCAGGGAGGTAGATGGTCATCTGTCTGGGCTGGAGGTGAAGCAGACTTGTCTTGTAGATAACTAGAGAGAGGGGAATGTATATTAGAAAACATAGGACGTATAAATAAATGTAGTTTATATTACTGAAAAATAAATAAACAATTAAAATACCTGCACCAAGATTTGTTGGCAAAAATGCTGCAAGCCCCACAATTTTGAACTTTGTTCCCCATATGTTAGATGTAACTTGCGCAAGATAATTGTGCTAAAATACGAGAAGACAAATCTTAATGAGGGGGAAACATTCAGTGAGCTCTATAATACACACATAGATGTTTTTACCAATTTTACAGCCATTTTACCTGTGTGATGTCATCGAGTGGAAACTCCCGCCGAGTCAGACTCGGAGAGCCAATGGAGGGCTTGCGAATAGGTAACCGAGGCGATCGCGATATTTCCTGTGCGGTGCGGGAGAGCTTGGGGGACTTACGGGGATCTATATTTATCCTGTTGGTAAAGGGACACACTAAGTCTCTACAGAGAAGGTAGCAAGCGAAGAAAAGAGTTCAAGGTGAGTTTGCAGCAGCATGCGGTCTAAAATTGCAGAGTTAAACAAAACTTCAGAACTGGAGGATCCGCGAGTTTCACGCTATCAAGATGAGCTCTATTTTTAGGAAAGCATTTCATGATGCATATCTTGTTATTAAAGGGATAGTTCACCCAAAAATGAAAATGTGATGTTTATCTGCTTACCCCCAGGGCATCCAAGATGTAGGTGACTTTGTTTCTTCAGTAGAACACAAACGAAGATTATATTATATCAGTCTTATAATGGAAGTGGATGGGAATCACGGCTTTGGGAGTAAAAAAAACAAAAAAAAACAAACAAAACCACTGTACAGTTTCTTGCACAGACTGATCGTTTTGTGTCTTTACACATCAATGTATCGTCACGAGCTGCAGGGTTTAATTTGCTTTTCCTTGTGTGTTTTTTTTTACTCTCAAAGCCGTGATTCCCATCCACTTCCATTATAAGACTGATAGACTGCAACGGTTTGAGTTCAAAATCTTCATGTGTGTTCTACTGAAGAAACAAAGTCACCTACATCTTGGACGCCCTGGGGGTAAGCAGATAAACATCACATTTTCATTTTTGGGTGAACTATCCCTTTAAGCAGGTTAAAATGTGCATCAATGAAATTCATGCATAGCCACATCAGCTGCAATACAGTGTCTTGTTCCACTAATCAAGCATCTAAAACATGCAGTACCTGGGAAGTTTGGGAGACTTGCTCCCTCTGGAGATCTTTGGTGATTTCTTTCCAACCCAGTCATCATTGAGCTCAATGTCACTAGAGTCTGAGCAATTGCAGCTGTCAATCACAGAGGGGAAGAAGCTGTTTCCATAGACTTCATCTGTGATGAGAAACAATGTGAGCCGACGAGGAACTAAACCTGTGTGGCATTCTGGCCAAAACTTTGCTTGTATAACCCCACCTGCTTTCCCATCAGTCTTTGGGTCCATGATGACAAATTCAGGGCGAAGTTTGCTAATCCTACGGCCTTTCAGAATAGGCACAAGCCCCCCCAGATACTCCAGGTATAAGGTGTAGCAAGGGCCGCCGACCTCAGGGTTGTCCTCGGTGCGCTTCATGGTGCAGTGCAGACGCTCGTTACCTGATGTCGGATAACTAACAAAGTCCCGCATGTTGTTGGGATCCGGGATGGGGGGCTGAAGTGAGGAAAGGGCGCCAGAAAAAAAGACAAATGGAAGAATGGGAATGATGGTATGAACGTATTACACAACCAGCAGTTTCAAAAACAAGATCCAACTGCCTGTAATCTGGAAGTTTTCTACCTTAATGGTAGAAGCGAAGGCAGAGGACACGTATGTGCTCAGACGAGAGGGCATGCTGAGCTTGGCCACATCTTTCTCCTCGTGTACCGTGCTGGCGATCACCTGTCGGCACAGCAGCTGCAGGCTGGCGACCCGGTGTTCGACGCGAAGCACGTACAGCGCTGGGCCGCTGGCGAGAAACAGACGCGAGTCCCGATGGCCCCAGCACAGCGCACTGATCGGCCTCTGAACACAGATGCAGAAACCAACGGAATATCAATGAAGCAGTCCTGTACGTTTCATCTCTGTGAAATTGTCACATTTATCAGAGTTTTATGAGGGTAAATTTAAGACCTTTTTAAAAACCAAGAAAATGTGTCAAACAATAAGTAGTAGCACTTCAAATACTGAAAATACAACTTCCAACAGATCTTTATTCATTTTTAATTAATTTGACAAAAAACGTTCTTAAAGGGTTAGTTCACCCAAAAATGAAAATTAGCCCATTTACTCACCCTCAAGTCATCCTAGGTGTATATGACTTTCTTCTTTCAGATGAATCCAGTCGGAGTTATATGAAAAATTGTCTTTGATCTTTCAAGCTGTTTCATGGCACTCAGCGGGTGTTGCATGCATCAGTCCAAAAGAAATGTAATAAAAAGCGCCCATCCAGAAATGAGGTCAGCGTTGCGCATGCGCCGCTCAGAAGTGACGAACGTGGAAGCGCAGCGGAGAGATCAAAACAAAACAATGGTCACTTATTAGAAGTACAAAATGAGGATTTGAAAAGAAGAATCTCAGAGGATTGCGATACAAGCCAAGAGGAGACTGGTTTTCCTTTGCTAAAGTAAGGAAACTTTGCTTCCTTTGCTCCTGTTAGCAAACGTTGGTTTTCACGAGACTCTCCGGCGCATGCGCAGCGCTGACCTCATACGTCATCTGCCCGGAGCTGCTTCTGTGTACAACCAAAGCCAGTACTTTGTCTGCTTCCTACCAGCCGAGAGCCGTATGAGACACTTTTTTATGGATGGGCGCTTTTTATTTCACTTCTTTTGGACTGATGCATGCAACACCCGCTGACTGGCATTAAACAGCTTGAAAGATCAAAGACAGTTTTTAATATAACTCCGACTGGATTCGTCTGAAAGAAGAAAGTCATATACACCTAGGATGCCTCGGGGATGAGTAATTTATGGGCTAATTTTCATTTTTGGGTGAACTAACCCTTTAAGGTCTCATGAGCTCTGCTGCCAAACAGTACAGGAATAACTTTTACTGTACCTTCTGATCACACTGAATAAAGTGAAGCTCTTCATCAGTGTTTTTGTCTTGCTTTCCGAAAGATTCTTAAAGTGCCCTGTTATTGCAGTGTGTAATGTAGCTGTATGTGATTGTAAACGATCTGCAAAGTTGTAAAGCCGAAAGTGCGCGATAAATAAAAGTTATTGTCTCCCAAAAGAAAGGATCGACTCTGAACAGCCGAAAGCTGTTTCAGCATTTCATGCCATGACTTCATGAATTTAAGACTTTTTAAAGACTGTAACAAAACAGTTACAAAAACAGTTACAGCGTAACAAAAGCAAGAGTGCTCTGGTATTATTGTGTGTGTGTTTATGAGCAAACGCTCACCTGAGCAGGTGTCTCCAGTGAGTAAATGTGCTCACCGCAAACATTATAAAACTTAACGATGGCGTTTCGGGTGGCTTGGGTGGGGTCAGAGGTCATCACGAGTCTCTCCATCCCAGCAACAGCCAGCAGGTCGCCCTGAGAGCACCACTGCACCACCACATCTGATTCATACACACGCAAACCAGTGTGAAAATCAACTTCATACATAATTTCACTATCAGTAAAAAACGTTAGAGCTTAGTAATGATAATCACTCACATATTCATACATAGCATCACTAATGATTCAGCAAATATTGATTCGTTTAGACTGTATTGGTTTCCCCACCTCTAACAGACTCATTATAGGAAATTAATTAGCATTGCAATAGACTGCGGCTGAGTACTGGACGGGGTTATCTTTCACGTCTGAACAAAAACACACAAGGCTTACATATAAACACCGATTCAGTCTAAAGTGGAAGTAAACAGTTGAGAGAGAAACGAATGCGTGCAGCTCTTAAAGTGACAGCAGTCTAATAGCTGCCGCTTGTCCTTAAAGGGATAGTTCACTATTCACTCACTCTCATGTTGTCCCAAACCTGTATTAATTTCTCTGTATAAATTTTTTTTTGGGTGAACTGTCCCTTTAAATGTTAATAAAACAACAAAACACAGAGAAAAATCACTGGCTGCTCTTGCTTGAATAAGAATCAGTGTATAATTTATATTATATGAAGTGTATATAGTGTTTTAGTCTTATATTTGTTCATCTAAATACACCTACTGTACCTGAAAAATAAAGCACTGCTTGTTTTATTTCTAATGCGTGTCTTTCTTCTTATTTTTTTAAGAACAAAGATAAAATGATGACAATGATTTTTATCTTCGCCCACTTTGGCCTAAACATCTGCCACTCTTTTTTATTTTATATTTTGTTACCTTATAAGGCTTTGTTTTTAAAATGGGGAAATCAGTTTGGCTGTGCTGCTAAATAAAACCAACATGACAAAGAGTCGCGATAAAATCGTGATTTTCCAGAAAAAAATTGTGTTGATATTTTTATTATAAAGCGGAGAGTTCCGGTGCTTGACTCTGATTGGCTGAGCCGCGTTCGAAGCTGTTGTAAATGACGCTACAAAGTAACACACACCTTTGTTTACGTCTGTGTGTTGCTCGGCAACCACTTTGTAGCAACCACAACTGTTTCTGAGGAGCTACATTGTTTGGTGGAAGAATACTGTGTTTATTAATATCATTACATTTTATTTGCTCCGTTTTATTTTGTGAAACCTTACTACGTATATGGAATAATACAAGTTTTATAAAAGCAATAACCCCCGTGAAGCCATGGTCTACAGTGAATTTATAACAGCTAAATGGGTTTTAGACTTAAATTCACTGTAAACCACGGCTTCTCGGGGGTTACTGCTTTAACATATCGCCCAGCCCTACTTGTAAGAATATAGAAACAGAAATAATACGAGGAAGAACCTTTGAGGCCGGTGCGTATTAACGTGGGTGAGAGGTCATCGTAGTTGCTCATCAAACTGACGTCTCCAGACGTGAAGCAGACGGTCAACAGCGGCTTCAGACGGTGCACTGGAAGAAAAAGAGTGTCCTGTTATTGTGAATAACCAGCAGGGCTCATCCTAACCCAGCGGTGCATTATTTACAGGGAGAACTGCTGCTGCTACGACCGAAGAAAGACCGGATCATGATCACTCGGATGAGCAAACACAAGATCAATATGCATCTGAAGAGAGCCATTGAAACAGCGGTTACCCTGCAGAGGCGTGTAATCGTCCGAGTCCGTGTCGCTCTCGCTGCTGTCCTCCAGCAGAAAGCTGGGGTAATTCCAGGCCATGCTAGCGATGCCCTCCGCCTCGTGCAGCAGTATATGAGCCAGCATCCGGCCGTGACAGTCCATGACGATCACCTGCCCGTCCGCTGTGCCAAACAACACCTGACGAGCAAAACTAACCCTTAATGAGACAAACTGTAAGACTTCTTAACAGAAAAGTGAAGCCTTGGCTTACAGTGAATTTATAACAGCTAAGAGGGTTTTAGGCACTCCGCTTCAACGCCCCTTAGCTGTTATAAATTCACCGTAAACCTCGGGTTCTTGGGGCTTATTGCTTTATTTTGAATTCGTTTTTAGATTTAAGATAAGACTTAAATACGCCATCATATCCGATGTGTGTCAGTAAACCTGCGGTCACCTGCTGGTCGTCGGGGGTCCAGATCCCACAGGTGATCTGAGACTCCAGGTTGATCTCCGAGGACCAGTGGCGCTGACCGCTCACCGAGCCCACCAGCACGAAGCCGTCGCGGTACGAGATCAGCGCCTGCATGCCGTCGTGAGACCAGGTGAAGTCGCTCACCTGCGCAGGTACAGCAGGTTAAACACCGCGCCTCGTTTGAGGAACATCACAGGAGCTGTCGGACGGCTCACCTGAGCTCCGCGGTCATTGACCAGCTCCACTGACCAGCGGCCCTCATACTGGATCCAGACGAAGATCCCGCCGTCGGTGTCGCAGGTCGCCAGCTTCTGGAAGGGCTCGTTCCAGCGCACCAACACCACCTGCGAGAGCAGCACAGAAAACACTCACTCGTCTGATTTCTAACCAAACCGTACGCGTCGGACCACACAGCTGCTTCCCAAACAATCAGACGAATGGACTGCAAATATTGATCGTGAGAGTGTGGAGCGATACGAGCAACTATAAACACGAGACGATATCATATTCACTGACAGCTCCATTAAGAAGGTTTCCCGCAGCGTTTGACTTTTACAATCGCTGGAATTAATAGATTTAAATAACTCTTTAGCATTCAAAAGGTCATTTTATAAATGCAATATGCAAATTTGAAGCGATTCAAGCCATTTATTTGACACATTTTAGAACCAAGCTAAACTTAAAATAAAAACGTATTCACAAGAGATCGACCAATATGAGCGAGCGGGTGAGTGATTTATTTTTTCAGGTCTTCAAATCACAATCTCAAAAAAAAAAAAGTTATGTTAATGTTTAATTCAAATGTATTTTTCCCTAGCCTTTTTTAATTATATTTTTGGCATATTTGAAGCAAATTTATTAGTAAAATAAGGTGTGAAATGTATATTTCTCATGATGGTGAGCGATCAGTAATGTGACGTCAGAGCCGTTCCCTTCTCACACACACACACACACACACACACACACACAGAGACACACACACACACAGAGACACACACACAGAGACACACACACACACACAGA
>NW_015506602.1:143871-156371 GCF_001515645.1 Sinocyclocheilus grahami
ACCCACACTCTCTCTCTCTCTCACACACACACACACTCCCTCTCTCTCTCTCTCTCTCTCTCACACACACACACACACACACTCTTTCCTACAGAATTGGGCCTGTCTGACAGATTAGAGAGTTTCGGAGCCCCTGTATATTAATGTGAGCGTGTGTGTCTGCAGGGCTGGAGTCTCAGCGGCGCCGTGTCCTGCGGTGAGTTTGCGCTCTGCACTCGTTCTGCGCGGCTCATATGAAGCAGTTCTGTGTGAAATCAAGACTCTGATTGTGTCTCAGGTGTCGCTCGCAGAGGAGCCGGACGCGCTCTATCAGAAGCTGACGGTGCGGGTCAAAGGTCACGACAGGTCAGTGCTGGACAGCTATGAGTTCTTCGTGACGCTGGCGGCTGGAGAGCTCGGCCTGAAGCTGGAGAAAGCGTGAGTGAACCGCAGCAGAGCCGAGCTGGCAGAAACTCTCGGCGCAGGGCTGAAGCTGTGCTCTGCTTCACAGGTGTGAGCCGCCCAAACACACGGACAAGCTGGCGCTGCTGAAGTCCGTGCACATCTTCAAGAAGCACCACGTGCAGTACGAGACCAGGACGCATCAGCGCCGCATCGAGGTGAGCAGAAGGAACTACACCGGGACACTTTTTACCACATATATTTTTATTTATATATATATGTATTCCTTTTAATGTTATATTGTTTATATATATATATTTTTTATTTAAATTTGACCATTTAAATTGATTTAAAAAATGTAAAAAAAAAATCAAAATATATATTTATAAAAAAAATTTTTTTTATATAAATGTTTATTTTAATATTATATATACATAATACATCATATGATACATTTTATATAAATATAAAATTATGTATTTCTTTGTTTAATTTTAGTTTACATTTTTATATATTTATTCTAATGTTTTAAACATGAAATAAATATTGAAATTAATGTTTTAATTTATGTATTTTAATTTTTTTATTAATATTAAATTTTTATATTCATAATATATTAGACACACAGCTATATATGGATTATGTATATTTTATAAATTAGTTTATATATTTATTTTAATTTTTTTATACATAATAAATATATAAATTAATCATTTTTTTAAGTTATATATTGTAACACTTTTTTTATTTATTTATATAATATATAAATGAATGTATTTTTGTTTAGGTATTTTATAATTGAGTTTACTTTGTAAGTATATATTGTGTGTAAAATGTCTAAGAAGCTCAGTACAGGTCAGTATTGATTAATTTCAGGTTTCCAGAGTAACCGGCTCGAGCGCTCGGGTTTATCTGGAGTATATTCAGCGTAATCTGCCGGAGGGCGTTGCTATGGAGGTCATCAAGGTAACAGCAGCACAAGCACCGCTTCAGAATCATTCTTGCTTCAGTGTAACCCCCCGTGCTCGTGTCCTCTACAGACCTCTGCTGAGAAGATCCCCGAACACATTCACACACCGCTGTGGGACGAGTGCAGGCGGCAGCGCTAGTGTGTTTCTCAAATACAAAGAGCCAGAGCGGCGTGTTTCTGTTCCTGTGCGCTGAAACTAGATCTGTAAACCATCAGAGCTGAATAAATCATCTTTTCATTGATGTATGGTTTGTGAGGATAGCACAATATCTGAAAATCTGGAATCTGAGGGTGCAAAAAAATCTAAATATTGAGAAAATCATCTTTAAAGTTGTTCAAATGAAGTTCTTAGCAATGCATATTACTAATCAAACATTAAGTTTTAGGTACGGAATTTACTAAATATCTTCACGGAACATGATCTTAATATCCTAATGATTTTTGTCATTAAAGAGAAATGTATAATTGTGACCCATACAATGTATTGTTGGCTATTGCTACAGATATCCCCCAGCGACTTAACACTGCTTTTGTGCTGCAGGGTCACATATTAATCATAACGTTGAGAGAAAACGTTCTTATGATGTTATTTGTACTTGAACGTTCTGAGCAACGTTTCTGCAACCTTTAAATAACGTTCTAATCACGACAAGAAACATTGTAACGTTCTTAGAATGTTCAAAAGAAACGTTCAAGTGACTAATTTTGTCAGTAACATTTAAATAAAACTGCACGTTTAAATCACGTTTTTAGACACTAAATGTGTTATGGGATAAAGTTTTTGCGTTCCAAAAACACATTCAGTAAAAGCACTTTAAATTCACTTATCGTTACATAAAATACAAGTTCAGTTTACATCCACACGAACCAAACGTTTACTGGGCTTCTCCAGTTAAAAAATATTAATATTAGACACGAGCACCAGCGAGGAATGTCGACACCAGAACAGAAACATATGAATCTGTGCAGCAGCAGCAGCTGGGGTCTGACGGGGAACGTTAAAAACATTGTTTGCATGGTTCGTGGAGCCGTGCTTCTGGAAGCTGATGGTTTAAAAACGTTCTGCTCGGGAGTCATGTTCTCTTCACGATCCGGCAACTTTCCCTCAAAGCTGTGAGCAAAAACCTTTAATAATCTGCGCAAATGTTAGCACAAAAAGTGTTTATGGAACGTTTTTTTTTGTTAGTTGGACATTCATCTAATGTTTTTTTTGTTTTTTAATGTTGCAACTTGTTTCAGAGAACATCCTAAAGTAACGTTTCAAAATGATCAAATGGAACATTCCCTTAATGCTCGCATTTTAAAAGTGTGTGAGTGAGTGTGTCTGTGTGAGTGAGAGTGAGAGAGAGTGTGTGTGTGTGTGTGTGAGAGTGTGTGTGTGTGTGTGTGTGTGAGCTGCAGCTGTCTGGGAAGGTGTGATCTAGGGCAGACAGGCAGTGCAGGTGGTTGTGTTGTCATCAGGAGCAGACCGTTACTTTGATCCTGATGTTGTTCTACGGCTTCTTTCAGCACAAGAGGATGCTCGATTGTTTAACGCAACCTTAAACTGCTTTTAAAATGCTGAGCTTATTGCGACAGTGCATCTGTATTTTCATTGGGATTACAAATAATCTACCAAGATTATACTCTACTTTTGTTTGTAAAAATATTGGATATTCATATATGAATAAAAATAGAAAATAGTCAAAAATCATGTATATAGGTCAAATAAATACTTCATACTTCAAAATCATACATTTAAATATATATATATTTCAACAGAATTGACAAAAACTGCTTCGTTCACCTCAGCCGGAGCTCGAGGACTGTCCAGCGAAAATAAAATACCAACTCAGAAAACTACTTTGTGTAGACATAACTCTATAAAAGACTCTTTACTTGTGATCAAATCAGTCCTTCAGAGTCTGTCCTAATAAAACTCTTCGCCTCGTGACATGATAGACACGGTAGAGCTACAGTACTGACATCTTGTGCTGCTTCACCGTTCAATAAAACCATAGGAAAAAATGAAATCAACAATATTTCTAATATTTGAAAGGAATATCGCAGTGTTGATTATAAAAGCTTTATCTGTGCACATCTGGTCCCGCATCAAACTTCTCATCGTCTACTTTCTACAATCCAATAAATACTTGATGGACTAAATCAAGCAGCATCTAACAGTTTATTCCCGTTTGATCATTTCTTTCCTTTAGCCGAATACTTGGCTGCAGTTTGTTTCATGCTGACTTCAAACACAAGGTCTCTTCTTTAGCATCACTGTATTTACTATAAATATATTACTTCAGTAATAAACATAATGTAATGTTTACTTGCATTGTAAGTGCATTACAATAATCTAACTAGTGTTCTATTAGTATCATTGATATACTATTATAGTTTTGTATGTGTTTACATTTGAAATTTAGTTAAACTTTTTTTTTATGTCTATTTAATTTTTTCTAGTCTTTTCTTATTTAGTCAGGTCTTCTATTTAGTATTAATTTCAGAAATGACATTCTTAAACTTGAACAAAGACGATTAGAAATGCTGACAATTACTAAAATACAATGTTTTTTTGTTATTTTATACTAAATAAATATATATTATAATTGATATATGATTTATTAATATTAATCAAATATATTTATATTTTAATTTAATGTGCATTTTCTTGACAATGAAATATTTTAAAGCAGAGGATTCTTAATTCAATTAAACAGGTATTTAAAAATAAATCCACTTTTTCTTGACCAATCAACAGCTCTTCCGCTCTTCGTTTTGCAGTAAAACATTCAAGAAATGTTTTTTTGTTCTATTAATATTATAATTATTTCAATTTAAAATAAAGGTTTTCTTTTTTAATAAAAAGTTAAATGAGAAATATTTTCTAACATTACAAGTCTTTATTATTACTTTTTTTTTCATCAATTTAACACATCCTTGCTGAATAAAAGTATTAATTTCTTTAAAAAAATGTAAGAAAAAAAAGAACGCCAAACGTTTGAGCTGCAGTGAATCTTGTTACAAAAGTGTTCTATTTTGAATAAATGCTCTTCTTTGTAACTTTTTATTCATCAAAGAATCCTGAAAAAAGTATCACAGCTTCCAAAAAAAAAAAGAAGCAGTAAAACTGTAACAGATCAGCATATTATACTGATTTCTGAAGATCATGTGACGCTGAAGACTGGAGGAATGATGCTGAGAATACAGCTGCACATCACAGAAATACATTACAGTTTAACAGCGGTCAGGAGGACAAACACGCCAACATTTTAAATATATCTATTTTTAAGTTAAAAAAAATCACACCGCTGGCCCTCTCCGCTAACATGCTGGGCGTCTGGCTCTTTCTGCTGGTGCTTCTCTATCAGAACAACCCCAAGAAGCTGCGAGTCTCTGCGGGTTCTCTTCAGATGCCGAAGACCTCGTCCATCCTGAGGATCCGGCCGCTTTGCGTCGTGCATGAAAATGATGCGAATAAAATGATCAAGCGTGACAGACTTTGTGTGCATGCGTTTATTAATCACAATCATGTTTCTTAAAGGTGTATATTGCTGTTTTAAATGCACAGGGTTCACAGAGAAGTCACA
This sequence comes from Sinocyclocheilus grahami, assembly GCF_001515645.1. Classification (NCBI taxonomy): domain Eukaryota; kingdom Metazoa; phylum Chordata; class Actinopteri; order Cypriniformes; family Cyprinidae; genus Sinocyclocheilus; species Sinocyclocheilus grahami. The sequence continues at coordinate 148,795 of NW_015506602.1, forward strand.
ATCCTGTTCAAACTGAACTCTCCCACAGCAGCTTTAAACTGCAAAAGAAACTCCAGCCACACGTTTAGAAGGGTTTCTTTCAAAGCACAATGCTCATGTGTGGAGGTGCTGGGAGTATGTTGTGTCTGTAGGCTTTAAACGCCAGCCGCTGCTGCTCTTGTGCTTGTGGACGATCTGCTCAGCCTCAGGATCATCGCAGTATGTGGATGAGTGCTTCTTCATCAGGTTTGGAGCACTGCATCAGTGTCTCACTGCAAGTGAATGGGTGTCGTCAGAACGAGAGCTGATGAAAACATCACAATAATCCACAGCACTCAGTTAACATTTTAGAGTCTATAATCCATAATAACTCTTCCTCCAGTGAGTCAGTGTTCTGGTGTGAATCAGGAGAGAAATCTGCACAGATCAAGCAGCGTTTAAACAGCTCTAAACACATATGTGAGAGACAACAGATGCACCGTTTTCACCGGAGGAAGAGTTATTATGGATTATAGACTCTATGTATTTTAGTTAAAAGCGTCAGAAGTCACAATCCTGTTCAAACTGAACTCTCCCACAGCAGCTTTAAACTGCAAAAGAAACTCCAGCCACACGTTTAGAAGGGTTTCTTTCAAAGCACAATGCTCATGTGTGGAGGTGCTGGGAGTATGTTGTGTCTGTAGGCTTTAAACGCCAGCCGCTGCTGCTCTTGTGCTTGTGGACGATCTGCTCAGCCTCAGGATCATCGCAGTATGTGGATGAGTGCTTCTTCATCAGGTTTGGAGCACTGCATCAGTGTCTCACTGCAAGTGAATGGGTGCCGTCAGAACGAGAGCTGATGAAAACATCACAATAATCCACAGCACTCCGTTAACATTTTAGAGTCTATAATCCATAATAACTCTTCCTCCAGTGAGTCAGTGTTCTGGTGTGAATCAGGAGAGAAATCTGCACAGATCAAGCAGCGTTTAAACAGCTCTAAACACATATGTGAGAGACAACAGGTGGACTTTTTTCACTGGAGGAAGAGTTATTATAGACTATGTATTTTAGTTAAAAGCGTGTTGATGCTGGATTAGTTTCAGCTTTCGTCTTCTCCGGATGTTAACTGAGTGCTGTGGATTATTGTGATGCTTTTATCAGCTCTCGTTCTGACGGCACCCATTCACTTGCAGTGAGACACTGATGCAATGCTACACTGAGTGCTGTGGATTATTGTGATGTTTTTATCAGCTCTCGTTCTGACGGCACCCATTCACTTGCAGTGAGACACTGATGCAATCCTCCAAACCTGATGACGAAACACTCATCCCGATCTCAGATGATCTGAGAGTGAGCAGATTTTGGCTGAACTGTTCCTCTAACATAAGTGTGTGTGTGTGTGTGTGTGTGTGTGTAGAGTCTCTCAGGTCTGCAGAGATCTGTCGAGATGAAAATGTTTAAGCATTATTAGAGCACATGCAAACTTCACATTAAGTCTGCTGCATGCATGTGCACTGCACAACTATCAGCATGAATGAGGAAAGGTTCCTCGCAAGCTTTAGCAATAAAAGGCCTGTGTGTGGCGTGTTACCTGTGTGTGTGTGTGTCTCCAGCGCTCGGACAGCTACAGCACGAGCTCTTCAGACGCACAGAACAACCGTCTTTCACAGACACTCCTAACAACAGCAGAAGACAACAGATTTAACCCTGTAAAGCCTGACACTTCAAACACATAAAAGAAAATCTGAATATGAGTTTTATGTTTTGTATCATATTTGCTCCATCTGGCTTTTATGGCTCGTGTAGTCTGATCTAGTGAGAAAACACAGCTCCGTAAGCAGCTGCGTTTCGCTCATCACTGATGTTATATCTGCAATGCCACACACACGAGAACCAGAGAATCTCATATTTCACCCCAAACATACAGAAAGAAAGAAGAAATTATATTTGTTCATAAACAAAGTGGTCTATTTTTAGGGCCATTAAGATATACATTTCATTTTTTACCAAAAAAGAAAACATTACCATTCTGATTTATTTTGATTAAAATCTGCATATTTAACATTTCAAATTGTGAAGTATTATGGAATTATTTGTCTTGCTAAATTTGAAAACAATATATAATTATTTTGCATTTAAGAAAAAAAAAACAGGTTTGAGAGGAAAAGATGCTTTACGGTCAATGGATCTAAAAATGTAAAATATATATATTTAGGTAAAATCTAATTTCTAATTGGTTTTCTTTTGATTTTGATGTGAAATATGATTAAGACTCGCATTGTAGTGAGATTGATCTGCATACACAGTGAGCGCGACAGATCCAGCAGAATACAGGCTTTCAGATCCAGCGCTCACAAACACAACCAAATCAAACTGTGGGAGAGAGTAGAAAACACACACTCACACACTCACACTCTCTCACTCACACACTCACACACTCACACTCTCTCACACACACACTCACACACAGACACACACTCACACACATAACATTTCAAATTGTGAAGTATTATGGAATTATTTGTCTTGCTAAATTTGAAAACAATATATAATTATTTTGCATTTAAGAAAAAAAAACAGGTTTGAGAGGAAAAGATGCTTTACGGTCAATGGATCTAAAAATGTAAAATATATATATTTAGGTAAAATCTAATTTCTAATTGGTTTTCTTTTGATTTTGATGTGAAATATGATTAAGACTCGCATTGTAGTGAGATTGATCCGCATACACAGTGAGCGCGACAGATCCAGCAGAATACAGGCTTTCAGATCCAGCGCTCACAAACACAACCAAATCAAACTGTGGGAGAGAGTAGAAAACACACACTCACACACTCACACTCTCTCACACAGACACAGACACACAGACACACACTCTCACTCACACACACAGACACACACTCACTCAGACACAGACACACACTCACTCAGACACAGACACACACTCACTCAGACACAGACACACACTCACTCAGACACAGACACACACTCACTCAGACACAGACACACACTCACTCAGACACAGACACACACTCACTCAGACACAGACACACACTCACTCAGACACAGACACACACTCACTCAGACACAGACACACACTCACTCAGACACAGACACACACTCACTCAGACACAGACACACACTCACTCAGACACAGACACACACTCACTCAGACACAGACACACACTCACTCAGACACAGACACACACTCACTCAGACACAGACACACACTCACTCAGACACAGACACACACTCACTCAGACACAGACACACACTCACTCAGACACAGACACACACTCACTCAGACACAGACACACACTCACTCAGACACAGACACACACTCACTCAGACACAGACACACACTCACTCAGACACAGACACACACTCACTCAGACACAGACACACACTCACTCAGACACAGACACACACTCACTCAGACACAGACACACACTCACTCAGACACAGACACACACTCACTCAGACACAGACACACACTCACTCAGACACAGACACACACTCACTCAGACACAGACACACACTCACTCAGACACAGACACACACTCACTCAGACACAGACACACACTCACTCAGACACAGACACACACTCACTCAGACACAGACACACACTCACTCAGACACAGACACACACTCACTCAGACACAGACACACACTCACTCAGACACAGACACACACTCACTCAGACACAGACACACACTCACTCAGACACAGACACACACTCACTCAGACACAGACACACACTCACTCAGACACAGACACACACTCACTCAGACACAGACACACACTCACTCAGACACAGACACACAGACACACATACACACATACACTCACACAGACACAGACACAGACACAGACACACACTCACAGACACACACACTCACTCACATACACAGACACACACACTCACTCACACACACAGACACACACTCTCACACACACTCACACACACACACAGACACACACACACTCACAGACACACACACACAGACACACACACACTCACAGACACACACACACAGACACACACACACTCACAGACACACACACACAGACACACACACACTCACAGACACACACACACAGACACACACACACTCACAGACACACACACACAGACACACACACACTCACAGACACACACACACAGACACACACACACTCACAGACACACACACACAGACACACACACACTCACAGACACACACACACAGACACACACACACTCACAGACACACACACACAGACACACACACACTCACAGACACACACACACAGACACACACACACACACAGGCCTCATCCGGATGATATATAATCACTCTCAACACAAGAACCAATAAAGGTGCGGCGTGATCATCTTTCATGGCCTTTAATGCCTTCAGCGAGTCTGAAACGTGACGTCACATCCGTATTAGTGTCGTCAGATTCTTACTAGTGTCCAGTTTCTTCAGCTTTCTCATCATGATCATATTTCGACCCAAAAGCAGAACGTGTTGTGACATTTTCATGGCAATCTTCTCGTTACTGTAATGCAAAGACACCCGATTCTCATTCCTCAAAAGTACAATGTTTGGTTGCACTGCAGTAATGAACATTAGAGGTAAATGTGTTTAATGGTTATTATAATGCCAAAAAAACATTTAAAAAAAAGAAGAATATATCAGGTTTGATTCTCTTTATGCAAAATAACAAAACTAGTAATTCAAGCTTTTAGTAATGACATTTTGAGATTTAAATGTGTTTAATTGCCATGGAAATAATGCAAAATAACAGGTTTCATTTTCTTTATGCATAATAATAAAACTAGTGAATTATGCAAAACTAAAAACTATTTTGTTATAATTTTAGGGTGAAATATCAGAGAGTGTGTACAATCCAGTATAAAAAATAAGAAAATATCAGGTTTTATTTTCTTAACGCAAAATAATTAGTGAAAAAAAAGGAAATTATGATTTTAAAAATACAATTTTTTAGTGATGAAACCATTCAATAGTAATTGTTTGTCATGAAAATAATGCCATAAAATAACAAAATGCATGCAAAACAAGAAAGCAAAATTTTTTATTATCATTTTGGGTTGAAATATGCTGTATTTTCATGAGATTCACTCATAATCGTGTGCAGTTTGACCTCATATTCAATGGACGTAGAATCTAAGGCCTCATTACCACTAGATTTAATCAGAATAAATAAAATCTCCTTTTTTTTTTAAATTAACATCTCTAATAATCATTTCAGGTGCTACAGGGAAAAAAACATCCAAGGATGTAAAATCCAACTTAAAAAAATAAGAATAAAAAGAAAACTTCATTCCACACACACACACACACACACACAGGCAGTGAGGGGCCGTCACTGCGGCGCGGGCCCCGGGGCCGTCCTGCCGTCGCTGAGGTAGGTCTGCAGGGGGGGCAGTTTGGAGAGCAGGCTGGGGCGGATGGCCTGCAGGGAGGGCAGGATCTGAGCCAGGCTGGGCGGCTGGAGCGAGTACAGACCTGCCATACTGATGGAGCAGGGCCCCGGGGCCCCCGAGGACGAGGAGGACGGGGAGGAAGACGAGGAGGAGGATGGCGAGAGAGGGGGGTGCGTGGGGGCCGGCTGCTGCCGCAGGGAGAGCCGCTGGTGCTGATGATGCGGACGCCTCTTCTCCTGTGCTTTAGACTCTACAAAACACAGACCGGCGTCAGACACACGACGACACCCAGACCACAGCTCCTGCACGCAAACACACCGCAGCTACGCCAGCTTATGAAGCTTCTAGCTGCCACAGAACAAAAACAGGTAATTGCGACTTTTTACCTCACAATTCTGACTTTATCTCGCAATTCAGAGTTTATATATCTCATAATTCAGAGTTTAGATCCCACAATCTATTAGAAATAGTGTTGTTATTATTAACTAAAGCTAAAACTTAAAACTTGAATAAAGCTAAAATATATTTTAAATATTAGATAAAAAACTTAAATGTAAATTAGAAATGTTGCCTTGGCAACTAACTGAAGGAAAATAAGTTTAAGCAGGAGTACTAATATTACTAAAACTAAAATAAAAAATAATTTAAAACTATATCGAAATATAAAAAACTAATAACAATGACAAAAGCACATAACAAAATGACACCGAATAATCTATTTAATTTAAAACATTTTAAATAACTAATTAAACGACTTAAAATCTTAAAATTCAAATCAGTACTGAAAATATAAAAATGAAAAGCTAATTCAAAATGTGATAAATACATAATAAAGCAATGATAGTATATAAATAACAGCAGGTTTGGGAAACGCTGCACTAAACACAGACTGAGTTCCTCCAGCACCAGCTTATGCTGTTCTTCATAATAAACAGAAACGCTCATGTGCATTCATCGTAAATATGATCTATCTGACATGAGCTGAATGCACCATATGCCACACAGGGATAAACAGTGCGTCTCTGTGCTCTGACCTCTGACGGGCCCCAGGCTCCGGTGTGAGGGCCGCTGTGCTGCGGGGCCAGACGTGCTGCAGCCGAAGGTGAAGCTGGGAGAACTCTTGAGCTGAGGAGACGTCTGCCGGCTCCCGTGAGCATTAGTGTTACTGCGCATCCGGATCAGGGAGTTTTCTGAGGCAGACGTGCTCAGACTTCTGAGAAAACACACAACACAGCGGAAGATAGCACTGCATTAATACAGGGCTGGAAGAATATGGTGAAAATTACGTATTTGCAAAGAGATGAAAAGAAAACTGAATTGTGTAAATAAACAAGACTGAATGAGCTCACATGAGAACAACAAATTAAAGTAAATAAATAATCACACTTCAATTGCAGAAAAAAAACATTTAAATGTATAACATATGCATTAATACAGGGCTGGAAGAATATGGTGAAAATTACGTATTTGCAAAGAGATGAAAAGAAAACTGAATTGTGTAAATAAACACAAGACTGAATGAGCTCACATGAGAACAACAAATTAAAGTAAATAAATAATCACACTTCAATTGCAGAAAAAAAACATTTAAATGTATAACATAAAAAAAAATAAAAATAAGGATTAAACATTTAAAATAGCCGATTTGATGTAAAAAATGTAAAATAACTGATTACATTTGAAACATTTAAAGGGAACACTTTACAATACGGTTCCATTAGCTAATGTATTTACTCACATGAACAAATAATGAACAGTACATTTATTACAGTATTTATTCATCTTTGTTCATGTTAATGAAAATAGAAGTTCGCTGTTAGCTCATGTTAACTCACAGTGCATTAACTAATGTTAAAAAGCACAACTTTTGATTTTAATAATGCATTAGTAAATGTTGGAATTAACATGAACTAAGATTAATAAATGCTGTAGAAGTATTGTTCATGCTTGGTTCATGTTAACTAAACTAATGTGTTACTATCCCTTTAAAATAACCGATTAAATGTGCAACATTTCAGATAACTGATGGCTGTAATCCTGCAGGAAAGCGTTCTCACGCAGGTTTGGGCGGGCTGCTGGTTTTGGCGGGGTTCCTGCGGTTGTTGAAGGCGAGGCCCTTGCTGTTCCTCACGTGTTTGAGGATGGAGGCGCGCAGGTTCACCAGGCTGCTGTGTTCGGACAGAAC
>NW_015506602.1:158491-162993 GCF_001515645.1 Sinocyclocheilus grahami
CTCACACGCTCACACGCACACTCACTCACACGCACACACACACACTCACACTCACACACTAAGGCACACTCACAGACACACACACACACACACACACACACACCTGCTGACTCTCGCCCGGGAGGTTGTTGCCATACATGAAGCATCCTCTCTTGGAGGCGTGTCCGTGCAGGTCTATATAATAGGCCACACCGCTCTCCTGGGGCGGGATCTGCTCAGAGGGGGCGGGGTTTGTCACACCCGGTGCTTCACCTCTGATCGGCGTGGATTCGTTCTCATCGCAGGGCCCCGCCTCCCTCTCAACTCCGCCCTTCTCCCAGCTCTCCTCCAGTTGCATGGGGATCTCGGAGAAGTCAAGGGTCGGCCCCTCCCCTCGCTCCGCCTCGTTGCGCAGGTTGAGACAGTGCTCTAGTTCAGTGGGCGTGGCCACAGGAGGCGTGGTGTTTGATTGGTTGGAGGTTTTGAGGGCGGAGGGTGTGCTGTTGCCAAGGCGATTGTGTATGTGGTGGTAGAGCAGCAGAGATTTGGCGCCGTAGATGGACGGATGCAGATCTGGACTGGGGTTCACATACTGTCTGTTCAGATTCACGCCACGCGAGTCCGTCCTACACACACACACACACACACACACATTTCACATAACTAACTTACATTTAAAACAATTCAAAGAACTCCTTAAATTAAAAAAAAGTGAAATTTGAACATTTTTAAATGAATTATTAAAATGTATAATATTTAAATAACTGATTAAATGTAAAAAACTAACGTCTCGGTTACGTATGTAACCCTCAATCCCTGAAGGAGGGAACGGAGACATCACGTCAGTGACCGACGAATTGGGATCTCGCTTAGAGAGACCAATCCACTTTGAGTGTAAACTAAATGAGCCAATGCAAATTGGCATGCAATGATTGTTTGACGTGAGAACACAGGAGGATACCGGCTCCACACGAAGGCTATAGAATCTAGTGAACAAGTTGGGGGTTGCCCAGCCCGCAGCTCTACAAATACCTGTCAGTGAGGCACCACGAGCCAGCGCCCAGGAGGATGCAATACATCTAGTAGAGTGAGCTCGCAACCTGAGTGGGCAGGGCACACCCTGTGCCTGATAAGCTAGGGTGATGGCATCCACTATCCAGTGGGCCATCCTCTGCCGGCATTCCGTAACAGACAAAGAGCTGGTCTGAGGTCCTAAAGCTTTACATCCGGTCTACATACCATCTCAAGGCTCGGATGGGACAAAGCAAAGCTAGGGCTGGGTCTGCCTCCTCTGGGGGCAGCGCTTGCAGGTTCACTGCCTGATCCCTGAAGGGGGTAGTAGGAACCTTGGGCACATAGCCGGGCCGGGGCCTCAGGATTACCTGGGAGTCATCCAGCCCAAACTCTAGGCACGAATCTTCGAATATGCATGCAGGTCCCCTACCATCTTGATGGAGGCCAGTGCAAGCAGAAGCAGAGTTTTCATTGAACGAAACTTTAGCTTGACTGACTGCAAAGGCTCAAATGGGCCCTGCTGTAGTGCTTTGAGCGGGGAGGATTTAACCTTCTTGCCCCCCTAAGGAACCTGATGACCAGGTCATGCTTCCCTACCGAATTCCCTTCCACGGGGTCACGGTTAGCAGCAATCGCAGCGACATAGACTTTAAGGGTGGAGGGAGACAGCCTTCGCTCCAACCCATGCTGCAAAAAGGAAAGCACAACCCTGATCGGGCACTCTTGGGACCCAGAGACCGAGAAAACTGCTCTCTCATCGAGATTTTTGGAAACCAGATTCTCCACCCTGCCCTCCTCCGGGGGAGGGAGAGGTGCATTCACCATCCCCCAAAGAGCAGTTCCCTCTCTCTCTGGATCGCCTGTACCGGGGCCTCTTGCTCTCCCGCTCACCACCAGGTTTGACAGGGGACGGGCAGTGCGGCCTGCCTATGCCCAGCTCCACAGCGCCGCTTGCTCGAGGCTGCTGCGGATGCGGCACGGGAGCAGGGGTTGACGCAGGGGGCCGCCCCTCGGCGACGAGCAGGCTGGGGCGCTGCGGCCGGGTGGAGGCAGCGCTCTTCCGCTTACTGCCAGGTTTGATGGGGGCCTGGATGGGCGGGGTGGCCTGCCCACACCCAGCTCCGCAGCGCTGCTTGGCTGGAGGCTGCTGCAGATGCGGTGCGGGAGCGGACGCAGGGGGCCACCCTCGGTGATGAGCAGGCTGGGGCGCTGCGGCCGGTGGACGGGTGGAGGCAGCAGCTGCCCGTCGGGGCAGGATGTGACGAATCGCCTCAGTCTCAGGAGGAGGAACCAGCAGGTCGGTTTCTGGCAGTAAAAGGTGCCATCCATGACCTGGTGAGCTCCTCATGCACCTCCCGGAAGAAAGGGCGTGGCTCGACTACTTACGAAGCGCTAGAGGAGTGATGGTTTGCCACCACTGTAACCCTTAGACCGCCCGTTTTACTGCCCGAAGTAGTCCTCGCCTGGCTGCAGCCAAGACGAACACTAGATCACGGCAGAGGCAATGGAGCTCCACCCTCCTCGAGGTAACAGAGCCTGGCCCACAACTCCGAGATGGTCATCTTCCCGCAATGGGAACATGACTCATCCATGAACGTCACCTCAGTGTGTTTAATGCCCAGACATGTGAGGCAGCAATCGTGACCAATGTGCCAGGTAACGACCGCATCCAGAAATGCATGGGTGAAACGGCATCTATAAAAAGATGATCCGTTGTCTTAAAGACGCACCCATGTAAGCTCTTTTAGAGAAATAGGCTCTCTCAGGGAAATGCTCTTTTAGGTGCTGAGACGCACAGGGGACATGGCCGCTAGCAGCCTGACAGGGGGTAGTGCAGCCTGAAGTGTGCAACCCACTCGACACAGGAACGACCACCGCTGAAGCGCCGTCCGCCAACACAAGAAGCTCCCTAGAGCGCCTTGAACTCGTTGTCACAAATAAAGATACTGGTAGGAGCAGAACGATGTTGTCGCTCGGCTTCGAAGCAAAAAGCTGGTATGCATTGCACCGGCTGCCTTTTTATGCTCACGCTGTGATCAGCAGCAGCTGGATGCAATCATCACATGCCAATTGGTGCTTTTCCACTGCATGGTACGGCTCGGTACGGTTCACTTTTGGGGGGTTTTCCACTGGGTACAGTACCTGGTACCTGGTACTTTTTTCAGTACCACCTCGGTTGAGATTCCAAGTGAACCGTACCGTTACCAAAACGTGGCGTGTAAACGCTGCTGATCACTGATTGGCCGGAGAGAATCGTCACTACCTGCGTCACTGAACTTGCGACACAAAAACAACAGAACCGCTAGATTTAAATCAGCACAGCCAGCGAAGGATCGAACGCAACTGTTTTGAACGAGCGTACAGACGTTCCTCTCGTTGTTAGCAGAGCTTGATGGGGCGACGCGGAATGAAGAAGTTTTTCAGGAGTCGAGGCAATAGAGGCGGCGCAACTATAACAACATGTGAATAATCCCGCCCACTCTAAAGCGGTACTAACCTGGAACCGAGCCGAGCCGAGTCGTACCACGCAGTGGAAAAGCGCCAAATGTGCACTGGCTCGTTTAGTTTACACTCGAGGGGATTGGTCTCTCTAAGCGAGATCCCAATTCGTAATTAATAATATTAATAATAAATGATTAGATTTAAAAACTCTAAAATAATTGATTAAATTTAGACTACTTAAAATTATTTACATTTAAAAGAATCAAATGCAAGTAAATAATTTAATTTAAAATAAATAAAATGTATAATATTTCAAATGAATCATTATATATATATAAAAAAATGTTAAATAACTAATTAAATATAAAACCCTTAAAATAGCTGATTAAATTTAAAAGACTTAAAATATATGATTAAATGTAAATCATTTAAAATAATCATTTCATTTTAAGACAAAGTAACTGATTAAATAAAATAATCAATTAAATTAAAACTTTAAAAACTATTTATTAAATTTAAAACACATAAAATAACCAAATAAATTTAATTAATTGTTTAACAGTTAATAATGTGTTTTATATGGTTCAGAAAATAAGGTTGAAAATGCCAAGAGATGAAAAGACAACTGAACAAAAGAAAAAAGAAAAAAAAAAAAGAAATAGGCATCGATGTTCCCAGATGATCTCTGACCTGTAGTGACCCCTGACGACCCCGTCGGGGTTCAGCATGGGAATGAGTTTGAAGACGAACATCCTGCGGAGCGTCTGAGCGCGAGGATCGTCCGGACTCAAGATGAAGTTCAGGAAGCCGTTAAAAACAAAACTAGACGGTGTCTCACCTGGATGAACACGACTGCTCAGAAAAAACACCTGAACGCACGAGAGAAAACCCACATACACACACACACACACACAGACACACACAGACACACACAGAGACACAGACAGACAGACACACACACACACAGACACACAGACAGACACAGACACAGACACACACAGAGACACAGACAGACAGACACACACACACACAGACACACACAGAGACACAGACACAGACACAGACAC
>NW_015506602.1:164459-165853 GCF_001515645.1 Sinocyclocheilus grahami
ACACACACACACACACACACAGGAATCACGTGTGTGATCTGATCATGTTCTGGAATCATGAGGAAATCACGTCAGGAGTGAATTTCTGATACCCGTTTGCCGCTGAAGCCGTGCGGTCGAGGCGTGCCGAGGTCCGGGAAGAGTCTCTCCAGCCGCGGCTCTCTCTCCTCCAGCAGACCGTGACACGACGAGACCGTGATCAGATCCACCCTGTGACCATCCAGAGAGTAACACAGCAGCTCACGGTGATAGTAGATGCTCTCCAGCGGACTGCAGACCAGAAAAACACCATCAGACAAGCAAACTACTAACTGCACCGCTTCACTGCAGGAAGAAAGGGGGGTTTTTACGAAATAAGAACAATTAAAAAAAGGAAAAGACACATTAAATGTGTTTAAAATATATCAATGTATAAAAAGTGGGGGGAAAACTAAATATGCAATACATTATATGGTGCTTAACATTTAAAAATAAAAAAATTATGCAAAATGTGCAGTAAAATATAATAGTGTTCATTTAACATTTAAAAATTAAAATGATGCCCCAAACATACATTGAAATATATAGTGCATATGTAACATTTCAAAAACTAAAAAAAAGAAGCAAAATGTGCATTATTTATAATATAGTGTATTTTCTTTTTTGACATAAAAAAAGAAAGTAATGCAAAATGTGCAATAAAATTTAGTGTTAATATTTCAAAAATGCACAATATAAATGTACAATAAAATATGTAGTATATTAAACATTTAAAAATAAAATTTAATGCAAATGTAAAAAATATTTTATATTTATAAAATATTTTAGTTTTTAGCATTTAAATAAATGCAATATATATAGTGTATAATTATAAAATATAGTATATAGTATAGTAAAATTATATAGTGTATATTTAACGTTTCAAAAAAACAATAATGCAAAATATGCAATTAAATTTATAGTGCATATCTAACATTTTAGAAAATCCAAAATGTGCAATAAAATATATAATGATTATTTAACATTTCAAAAATAGGCAATAACGCAGAATGTGGATTTAAATATGTAGTGTATATTTAACATGTAAATGTTTATTTTAAATGTGCAATAAAATATATGTACCATATATTAAACATTTAAAACTAAAATATTATGCAAATGTGAAAAATATGTTTAGTTTTTATCATTAAAAAAAATACAAAATGCAATATGCATATAATATAGTAGAAAGTAAAAGTATATAGTGCATATTCAACATTAAAAAAGCAAAATGTGCAATAAAATATATATAGTTCATTTCTGATGTGAGAAATGTGACTGCGGCGTGTTTAGTGGTGCTGCACCTGCAGGGCCCCGGCGTGTGTGCGGCGCTCAGGAGCCTGTGGTCGAGCTGCAGCATCATGTCCTGACACTCC
>NW_015506602.1:165863-166849 GCF_001515645.1 Sinocyclocheilus grahami
ACACACACACAGAGTTATTCACAGCTCGATCACAACAGCAGATTATTTAAAGACAGCCTCTTCTCCAGCTGTGTCAGCACCTCAAACGTGGGTCTGTCGCGGACTCTCTCCCAGCGCGCTCTGACGGGCAGCGAGCGGACGAACGGTGTCATGCCCTGCGAGTACAGCTTGCTCTGTTTGTTCATGTTCATCATGTTGATCTTCAGCAGTTTGCCCGGCAACATCCCGCGAACGCTGAAGTAAAACCACGACCTGTCAGACACACAGATCACGTCCTTAATTCAACATCACACCCATTTATTCTGGAACACGCACTCGTTCATCGCTCGCAATAAAACCAAGAAGCTGTCAAAGAAAGTCAATGAGGTTGATTTTAGTCAGTGATGCAACACAATTAATTTCCTACCAAAACTCTGAAGTTTTCATTCAGCCAAAAATAAAAGTTTATTTATTAATTAATTATTACACAAAGAGTTGTGTAAAGACATATATCAGCTTCTTAATAAAATACAATTATGTTTCTACTCCAATTCATTGTTGAAACAAACATTTAAACTGTGGCTTTAATAAAAACATGTTTTCATGTTACATATACAATATATATTTTATTGCACATTACTTTCATTTTTTTATGTTAAATAAACATTATATATATTTCATTGCACATTTTGCTTTTTATTCACACTTTATACATTAATATATTTTAAACACGGTTAAACACCTTTCTTTTTCTTATCTTTTCCTGTAACTTAACTAAATTTAGCAATTTCTAGCTTCAATTATTTTTGGGATCTTTCAAAAATAATACATGTTCAAAAACATAGCAATACCCATGGCACTGCAAATTAATATTTATTTAATATATTTAATTATTATTTAATATAAACACTTAAACGGTGGCTTTAACATAAATTTGTTTTCATGACAGAACATTTCAAATGTTGCATATTTTGCATTATTTTATTTTTGAAATGTTCAATAAATAT